>NW_027598679.1:0-38822 GCF_964194155.1 Cetorhinus maximus
ATCTGCTGCTGGACGTGTCTCTGGCACAGCAGAAATATGTGCTGCAGGACATTTCTCTGGCACAGCAGAGAGATCTGCTGCTGGACATGACTCTAACACAGCAGAGAGATCTGCTGCCGGACATGTCTCTGGCACAGCAGAGAGATCTGCTGCTCGACATGTCTATAACACAGCAGAGAGATCTACTGCTGGGCATGTCTCTAGCGCAGCAGAGAGATCTGCTGCTGGATATGTCTCTAGCACAGCAGAGAGATCTGCTGCTGGACATGCCTCTGGCACAGCAGAGAGATCTGCTGCAGGACATTTCTCTGGCACAGCAGAGACATCTGCTGCAGGACATGTCTCTAACACAGCAGAGAGATCTGCTGCTGGACATGTCTCTAGCACAGCAGAGAGTTCTGCTGCTGGGCATGTCTCTGGTACATTGCAGAGAGATCTGCGGCTGGACATGTCCCTGGCACAGTGCAGAGAGATCTGCTGCTGGACATGTCTCTGGCACAGCAGCGAGATCTGCTGCTGGACATGTCTCTGGCACAGCAGCGAGATGTGCTGCTGGACATGTCTCTGGCACAGCAGAGACATCTGCTGCTGGACATTTCTATGGTACAGCAGAGAGAGCTGCGGCAGGACATGTCCCTGGGACAGCAGAGAGAACTGATGCTGGACATGTCCCTGACACAGCATAGAGATCTGCTGCTGTACATGTCTCAGGCACATCAGAGAGATCTGCTGCTGGACATGTCTCTAGAACAGTGCAGATATCTGCCTCTAGACATGTCGCTGGTACAGTGCAGAGAGATCTCAGCGGGACATGTCTCTGGTACAGTGCAGAGAGATCTGCTGCTGGACATGTCCCTGGCACAGTGCAGAGATATCTGCTGCTGGACATGTCTCTGGCACAGCGCAGAGATCTGCTGCTGGACATGTCTCTGGCACAGCAGAGAGATCTGCTGCTGGACATGTCCCTGGCATAGCAGAGATCTGCTGCTGGACATGTCTCTGGCACAGCAGAGAGATCTGCTGCTGGACATGTCTATGGTACAGCAGATAGATCTGCAGCTGGACATCTCTCTGGTACAGTGCAGAGAGTTCTGCTGCGGGAAATGTCTCTAGCACAGCAGAGTGATCTGCAGCTGGACATGTCTCTGGTACAGCAGAGAGATCTCCTGCTGGACATGTCTCTAGCACAGCAGAGAGATCTGCTGCTGGACATGTCTCTGGCACAGCACAGAGATCTGCTGCTGGACATGTCTCTAGCACAGCAGAGAGATCTGCTGCTGGACTTGTCTCCGGCACAGCAGAGAGATCTGCTGCTGGACATGTCTCTGGTACAGCAGAGAGATCTGCTGCTGGACATGTCCCTGGCACAGCAGAGATCTGCTGCTGGACATGTCTCTAGCACAGCAGAGAGATCTGCTTCTGGACATGTCTCTGGTACAGCAGAGAGATCTGCTGCAGGAAATTTATCAGGCACAACAGAGACATCTTCTACTGGACATGTCTCTAACACAGCAGAGAGATCTGCTGCTGGACATGTCTCTGGTACAGTGCAGAGAGAGCTGCTGCTGGACATGTCTCTGGTACAGTGCAGAGAGATCTGCTGTTTGACATGTCCCTCGCACAGGGCAGAGAGATCAGCTGCTGCACATGTCTCTGGCACAGCACATAGATCTGCTGCTGGACATGTCTCTAGCACAGCAGAGAGTTCTGCTGCTGGACATGTCTCTGGCACAGCAGAAATATGTGCTGCAGGACATTTCTCTGGCACAGCAGAGAGATCTGCTGCTGGACATGACTCTATCACAGCAGAGAGATCTGCTGCCGGACATGTCTCTGGCACAGCAGAGAGATCTGCTGCTCGACATGTCTATAACACAGCAGAGAGATCTACTGCTGGGCATGTCTCTAGCGCAGCAGAGAGATCTGCTGCTGGATATGTCTCTAGCACAGCAGAGAGATCTGCTGCTGGACATGCCTCTGGCACAGCAGAGAGATCTGCTGCAGGACATTTCTCTGGCACAGCAGAGACATCTGCTGCAGGACATGTCTCTAACACAGCAGAGAGATCTGCTGCTGGACATGTCTCTAGCACAGCAGAGAGTTCTGCTGCTGGACATGTCTCTGGTACATTGCAGAGAGAGCTGCTGCTGGACATGTCTCTGGTACAGTGCAGAGAGATCAGCGGCTGGACATGTCCCTGGCACAGTGCAGAGAGATCTGCCTGCTGGACATGTCTCTGGCACAGCAGCGAGATCTGCTGCTGGACATGTCTCTGGTACAGCAGTGATATCTGCTGCTGGACATGTCCCTGGCACAGCAGAGATCTGCTGCTGGACATGTCTCTGGCACAGCAGAGAGATCTGCTGCTGGACATTTCTATGGTACAGCAGAGAGATCTGCGGCAGGACATGTCCCTGGTACAGCAGAGAGAACTGATGCTGGACATGTCCCTGACACAGCATAGAGATCTGCTGCTGTACATGTCTCAGGCACGTCAGAGAGATCTGCTGCTGGACATGTCTCTAGAACAGTGCAGATATCTGCCTCTAGACATGTCGCTGGTACAGTGCATAGAGATCTCTGCGGGATATGTCTCTGGTACAGTGCAGAGAGATCTGCTGCTGGACATGTCCCTGGCACAGTGCAGAGAGATCTGCTGCTGGACATGTCTCTGGCACAGCGCAGAGATCTGCTGCTGGACATGTCTCTGGCACAGCAGAGAGATCTGCTGCTGGACATGTCCCTGGCATAGCAGAGATCTGCTGCTGGACATGTCTCTGGCACAGCAGAGAGATCTGCTGCTGGACATGTCTATGGTACAGTGCAGAGAGAGCTGCTGCTGGACATGTCTCTGGTACAGTGCAGAGAGATCTGCTGCTGGACATGTCTCTGGCACAGCAGAGAGATCTGCTGCTGCACATGTCTCTGGTACAGCTGAGAGATCTGCTGCAGGACATTTCTCTGGCACAGCAGAGACATCTGCTGCAGGACATGTCTCTAACACAGCAGAGAGATCTGCTGCTGGACATGTCTCTAGCACAGCAGAGAGTTCTGCTGCTGGGCATGTCTCTGGTACAGTGCAGAGAGATCTGCGGCTGGACATGTCCCTGGCACAGTGCAGAGAGATCTGCTGCTGGACATGTCTCTGGCACAGCAGCGAGATCTGCTGCTGGACATGTCTCTGGCACAGCAGCGAGATGTGCTGCTGGACATGTCTCTGGCACAGCAGAGACATCTGCTGCTGGACATTTCTATGGTACAGCAGAGAGAGCTGCGGCAGGACATGTTTCTGGTACAGCAGAGAGAACTGATGCTGGACATGTCCCTGACACAGCATAGAGATCTGCTGCTGTACATGTCTCAGGCACATCAGAGAGATCTGCTGCTGGACATGTCTCTAGAACAGTGCAGATATCTGCCTCTAGACATGTCGCTGGTACAGTGCAGAGAGATCTCTGCGGGACATGTCTCTGGTACAGTGCAAAGAGATCTGCTGCTGGACATGTCCCTGGCACAGTGCAGAGAGATCTGCTGCTGGACATGTCTCTGGCACAGCGCAGAGATCTGCTGCTGGACCTGTCTCTGGCACAGCAGAGAGATCTGCTGCTGGACATGTCCCTGGCATAGCAGAGATCTGCTGCTGGACATGTCTCTGGCACAGCAGAGAGATCTGCTGCTGGACATGTCTATGGTACAGCAGATAGATCTGCAGCTGGACATCTCTCTGGTACAGTGCAGAGAGTTCTGCTGCGGGAAATGTCTCTAGCACAGCAGAGTGATCTGCGGCTGGACATGTCTCTGGTACAGCAGAGAGATCTCCTGCTGCACATGTCCCTGACACAGCATAGAGATCTGCTGCTGGACATGTCTCTGGCACATCAGAGAGATCTGCTGCTGGACATGTCTCTGCTACAGCAGAGAGATCTGCTGCTGGATATGTCTCTGGCACAGCAGAGAGATCTGCTGCAGGACATTTCTCTGGCACTGCAGAGAAATCTGCTGCCGGACATGTCTCTAACACAGCAGAGAGATCTGCTGCAGGACATGTCTCTAGCACAGCAGAGAGATCTGCTGCTGGACATGTCTCTGGCACAGCAGAGAGATCTGCTGCTAGACATGTCTCTAACACAGCAGAGAGATCTGCTGCTGGACATGTCTCTAACACAGCAGAGAGATCTGCTGCTGGACATGTCTCTAGCGCAGCAGAGAGATCTGCTGCTGGACATGTCTCTGGTACAGTGCAGAGAGAGCTGCTGCTGGACATGTCTCTTGTACAGTGCAGCGAGATCTGCTGCTGGACATTTCCCTGGCACAGTGCAGAGAGATCAGCTGCTGGACATGTCTCTGGCACAGCGCAGAGATCTGCTGGTGGACATGTCTCTGGCACAGCAGAGAGATCTGCTGCTGGACATGTCCCTGGCATAGCAGAGATCTGCTGCTGGACATGTCTCTGGCACAGCAGAGAGATCTGCTGCTGGACATGTCAATGGTACAGCAGATAGATCTGCAGCTGGACATCTCTCTGGTACAGTGCAGAGAGTTCTGCTGCAGGATATGTCTCTAGCACAGCAGAGTGATCTGCGGATGGACATGTCTCTCATACAGCAGAGAGATCTGCTGCTGGACATGTCCCTGACACAACATAGAGATCTGCTGCTGGAAATGTCTCTGGCACATCAGAGAGGTCTGCTGCTGGACATGTCTCTGCTACAGCAGGAGATCTGCTGCTGGACATGTCCCTGGCACAGAATAGAGATCTGCTGTTGGACATGTCTCTGGCACAGCAGAGAGATCTGCAGCTGGACATGTCTCTGGCACAGCAGAGAGATCTGCTGCTGGACATGTCACTAGCACAGCAGAGAGATCTGCTGCTGGACATGTCTCTGGCACAGCACAGAGATCTGCTGCTGGACATGTCTCTAGCACAGCAGAGAGATCTGCTGCTGGACTTGTCTCCGGCACAGCAGAGAGATCTGCTGCTGGACATGTCTCTGGTACAGCAGAGAGATCTGCTGCTGGACATGTCCCTGGCACAGCAGAGATCTGCTGCTGGACATGTCTCTAGCACAGCAGAGAGATCTGCTTCTGGACATGTCTCTGGTACAGCAGAGAGATCTGCTGCAGGAAATTTCTCAGGCACAACAGAGACATCTTCTACTGGACATGTCTCTAACACAGCAGAGAGATCTGCTGCTGGACATGTCTCTGGTACAGTGCAGAGAGAGCTGCTGCTGGACATGTCTCTGGTACAGTGCAGAGAGATCTGCTGTTTGACATGTCCCTCGCACAGGGCAGAGAGATCAGCTGCTGCACATGTCTCTGGCACAGCACATAGATCTGCTGCTGGACATGTCTCTAGCACAGCAGAGAGATCTGCTGCTGGACATGTCTCTAACACAGCAGAGAGATCTGCTGCTGGACATGTCTCTGGCACAGCAGAAATATGTGCTGCAGGACATTTCTCTGGCACAGCAGAGAGATCTGCTGCTGGACATGACTCTAACACAGCAGAGAGATCTGCTGCCGGACATGTCTCTGGCACAGCAGAGAGATCTGCTGCTCGACATGTCTATAACACAGCAGAGAGATCTACTGCTGGGCATCTCTCTAGCGCAGCAGAGAGATCTGCTGCTGGATATGTCTCTGGCACAGCAGAGAGATCTGCTGCAGGACATTTCTCTAACACAGCAGAGAGATCTGCTGCTGGACATGTCTCTAGCACAGCAGAGAGAGCTGCTGCTGGACATGTCTCTGGTACAGTGCAGAGAGATCTGCTGCTGGACATGTCTCTGGCACAGCAGAGAGATCTGTTGCTGCACATGTCTCTGGTACAGCAGAGAGATTTGCTGCTGGACATGTCCCTGGCACATCAGAGATCTGCTGCTGGACATGTCTCTGGCACAGCAGAGAGATCTGCTGCTGGGCTTGTCTATGGTACAGCAGAGAGATCTGCTGCTGGACATCTCTCTGGTACAGTGCAGAGTGTTATGCTGCTGTACATGCCTCTAGCACAGCAGAGAGATCTGCGGCTGGACGTATCTCTGGTACAGCAGATGAGATCTGCTGCTGGACATGTCCCTGACACAGCATAGAGATCTGCTGCTGGACATGTCTATGGCATATCAGATAGATCTGCTGATGGACATGTCTCTGCTACAGCAGAGAGATCTGCTGCTGGACATGTCCCTGGCACAGCATAGAGATCTGCTGCTGGACATGTCTCTGGCACAGCAGAAAGATCTGCTGCTGGACATGTCTCTGGCACAGCAGAGACATCTGCTGCTGGACATGTCACTAGCACAGCAGAGAGATCTGCTGCTGGACAAGTCTCTGGGACAGCACAGAGATCTGCTGCTGGACATGTCTCTAGCACAGCAGCGAGATCTGCTGCTGGACATGTCCCTGGCATAGCAGAGATCTGCTGCTGGACATGTCTCTGGCACAGCAGAGAGATCTGCTGCTGGACATGTCAATGGTACAGCAGATAGATCTGCATCTGGACATCTCTCTGGTACAGTGCAGAGAGTTCTGCTGCAGGATATGTCTCTAGCACAGCAGAGTGATCTGCGGCTGGACATGTCTCTGGTACAGCAGAGAGATCTGCTGCTGGACATGTCCCTGACACAGCATAGAGATCTGCTGCTGGACATGTCCCTGGCACAGCAGAGAGATCTGCTGCTGGACATGTCTCTGGCACAGCAGAGAGATCTGCTGCTGGACATGTCACTAGCACAGCAGAGAGATCTGCTGCTGGACATGTCTCTGGCACAGCACAGAGATCTGCTGCTGGACATGTCTCTAGCACAGCAGAGAGATCTGCTGCTGGACATGTCTCCAGCACAGCAGAGAGATCTGCTGCTGGACATGTCTCTAGCGCAGCAGAGAGATCTGCTGCTGGACATGTCTCTGGTACAGTGCAGAGAGAGCTGCTGCTGGACATGTCTCTTGTACAGTGCAGCGAGATCTGCTGCTGGACCTTTCCCTGGCACAGTGCAGAGAGATCTGCTGCTGGACATGTCCCTGGCACAGCAGAGATCTGCTGCTGGACATGTCTCTAGCACAGCAGAGAGATCTGCTTCTTGACATGTCTCTGGTACAGCAGAGAGATCTGCTGCAGGAAATTTCTCAGGCACAACAGAGACATCTTCTACTGGACATGTCTCTAACACAGCAGAGAGATCTGCTGATGGACATGTCTCTGGTACAGTGCAGAGAGAGCTGCTGCTGGACATGTCTCTGGTACAGTGCAGAGAGATCTGCTGTTGGACATGTCCCTGGCACAGGGCAGAGAGATCAGCTGCTGGACATGTCTCTGGCACAGCACATAGATCTGCTGCTGGACATGTCTCTCGCACAGCAGAGAGATCTGCAGCTGGACATGTCTCTGGCACAGCAGAGAGATCTGCTGCAGGACATTTCTCTGGCACAGTAGAGAAATCTGCTGCTGGACATGTCTCTAACACAGCAGAGAGATCTGCTGTAGGACATGTCTCTAGCACAGTAGAGAGATCTGCTGCTGGACATGTCTCTGGCACAGCAGAAATATCTGCTGCAGGACATTTCTCTGGCACAGCAGAGAGATCTGCTGCTGGACATGTCTCTAACACAGCAGAGAGATCTGCTGCCGGACATGTCTCTGGCACAGCAGAGAGATCTGCTGCAGGACATATCTCTGGCACAGCAGAGAGATCTGCTGCTCGACATGTCTATAACACAGCAGAGAGATCTACTGCTGGACATGTCTCTAGCACAGCAGAGAGATCTGCTGCTGGATATGTCTCTGGCACAGCAGAGAGATCTGCTGCAGGACATTTCTCTAACACAGCAGAGAGATCTGCTGCTGGACATGTCTCTAGCACAGCAGAGAGATCTGCTGCTGGACATGTCTCTGGTACAGTGCAGAGAGAGCTGCTGCTGGACATGTCTCTGGTACAGTGCAGAGAGATCTGCTGCTAGACATGTCTCTGGCACAGCAGAGAGATCTGCTGCTGCACATGTCTCTGCTACAGCAGAGAGATTTGCTGCTGGACATGTCCCTGGCACAGCAGAGATCTGCTGCTGGACATGTCTCTGGCACAGCAGAGTGATCTGCTGCTGGGCTTGTCTATGGTACAGCAGATAGATCTGCATCTGGACATCTCTCTTGTACAGTACAGAGAGTTCTGCTGCAGGACATGTCTCTAGCACAGCAGAGTGATCTGCGGCTGGACATGTCTCTGGTACAGCAGAGAGATCTGCTGCTGGACATTTCCCTGACACAGCATAGAGATCTGCTGCTGGACATGTCCCTGGCACAGCAGAGAGATCTGCTGCTGGACATGTCTCTGGCACAGCAGAGAGATCTGCTGCTGGACATGTCACTAGCACAGCAGAGAGATCTGCTGCTGGACATGTCTCTGGCACAGCACAGAGATCTGCTGCTGGACATGTCTCTAGCACAGCAGAGAGATCTGCTGCTGGACATGACTCCAGCACAGCAGCGAGATCTGCTGCTGGACATGTCTCTGGTACAGCAGAGAGATCTGCTGCTGGACATGTCCCTGGCACAGCAGAGATCTGCTGCTGGACATGTCTCTAGCACAGCAGAGAGATCTGCTTCTGGACATGTCTCTGGTACAGCAGAGAGATCTGCTGCAGGAAATTTCTCAGGCACAACAGAGACATCTTCTACTGGACATGTCTCTAACACAGCAGAGAGATCTGCTGATGGACTTGTCTCTGGTACAGTGCAGAGAGAGCTGCTGCTGGACATGTCTCTGGTACAGTGCAGAGAGATCTGCTGTTGGACATGTCCCTGGAACAGGGCAGAGAGATCAGCTGCTGGACATGTCTCTGGCACAGCACATAGATCTGCTGCTGGACATGTCTCTCGCACCGCAGAGAGATCTGCAGCTGGACATGTCTCTGGCACAGTAGAGAAATCTGCTGCTGGACATGTCTCTAACACAGCAGAGAGATCTGCTGTAGGACATGTCTATAGCACAGTAGAGAGATCTGCTGCTGGACATGTCTCTGGCACAGCAGAAATATCTGCTGCAGGACATTTCTCTGGCACAGCAGAGAGATCTGCTGCTGGACATGTCTCTAACACAGCAGAGAGATCTGCTGCCGGACATGTCTCTGGCACAGCAGAGAGATCTGCTGCAGGACATATCTCTGGCACAGCAGAGAGATCTGCTGCTCGACATGTCTATAACACAGCAGAGAGATCTACTGCTGGACATGTCTCTAGCACAGCAGAGAGATCTGCTGCTGGATATGTCTCTGGCACAGCAGAGAGATCTGCTGCAGGACATTTCTCTAACACAGCAGAGAGATCTGCTGCTGGACATGTCTCTTGCACAGCAGAGAGATCTGCTGCTGGACATGTCTCTGGTACAGTGCAGAGAGAGCTGCTGCTGGACATGTCTCTGGTACAGTGCAGAGAGATCTGCTGCTAGACATGTCTCTGGCACAGCAGAGAGATCTGCTGCTGGACATGTCAATGGTACAGCAGATAGATCTGCATCTGGACATCTCTCTGGTACAGTGCAGAGAGTTCTGCTGCAGGATATGTCTCTAGCACAGCAGAGTGATCTGCGGCTGGACATGTCTCTGGTACAGCAGAGAGATCTGCTGCTGGACATGTCCCTGACACAGCATAGAGATCTGCTGCTGGACATGTCCCTGGCACAGCAGAGAGATCTGCTGCTGGACATGTCTCTGGCACAGCAGAGAGATCTGCTGCTGGACATGTCACTAGCACAGCAGAGAGATCTGCTGCTGGACATGTCTCTGGCACAGCACAGAGATCTGCTGCTGGACATGTCTCTAGCACAGCAGAGAGATCTGCTGCTGGACATGTCTCCAGCACAGCAGAGAGATCTGCTGCTGGACATGTCTCTAGCGCAGCAGAGAGATCTGCTGCTGGACATGTCTCAGGTACAGTGCAGAGAGAGCTGCTGCTGGACATGTCTCTTGTACAGTGCAGCGAGATCTGCTGCTGGACATTTCCCTGGCACAGTGCAGAGAGATCTGCTGCTGGACATGTCTCTGGCACAGCGCAGAGATCTGCTGCTGGACATGTCTCTGGCACAGCAGAGAGAGCTGCTGCTGGACATGTCCCTGGCATATCAGAGATCTGCTGCTGGACATGTCTCTGGCACAGCAGAGAGATCTGCTGCTGGACATGTCAATGGTACAGCAGATAGATCTGCAGCTGGACATCTCTCTGGTACAGTGCAGAGAGTTCTGCTGCAGGATATGTCTCTAGCACAGCAGAGTGATCTGCGGCTGGACATGTCTCTCGTACAGCAGAGAGATCTGCTGCTGGACATGTCCCTGACACAGCATAGAGATCTGCTGCTGGACATGTCTATGGCATATCAGATAGATCTGCTGATGGACATGTCTCTGCTACAGCAGAGAGATCTGCTGCTGGACATGTACCTGGCACAGCATAGAGATCTGCTGCTGGACATGTCTCTGGCACAGCAGAAAGATCTGCTGCTGGACATGTCTCTGGCACAGCAGCGACATCTGCTGCTGGACATGTCACTAGCACAGCAGAGAGATCTGCTGCTGGACATGTCTCTGGGACAGCACAGAGATCTGCTGCTGGACATGTCTCTAGCACAGCAGAGAGATCTGCTGCTGGACATGTCCCTGGCATAGCAGAGTTCTGCTGCTGGACATGTCTCTGGCACAGCAGAGAGATCTGCTGCTGGACATGTCAATGGTACAGCAGATAGATCTGCATCTGGACATCTCTCTGGTACAGTGCAGAGAGTTCTGCTGCAGGATATGTCTCTAGCACAGCAGAGTGATCTGCGGCTGGACATGTCTCTGGTACAGCAGAGAGATCTGCTGCTGGACATGTCCCTGACACAGCATAGAGATCTGCTGCTGGACATGTCCCTGGCACAGCAGAGAGATCTGCTGCTGGACATGTCTCTGGCACAGCAGAGAGATCTGCTGCTGGACATGTCACTAGCACAGCAGAGAGATCTGCTGCTGGACATGTCTCTGGCACAGCACAGAGATCTGCTGCTGGACATGTCTCTAGCACAGCAGAGAGATCTGCTGCTGGACATGCCTCCAGCACAGCAGCGAGATCTGCTGCTGGACATGTCTCTGGTACAGCAGAGAGATCTGCTGCTGGACATGTCCCTGGCACAGCAGAGATCTGCTGCTGGACATGTCTCTAGCACTGCAGAGAGATCTGCTTCTTGACATGTCTCTGGTACAGCAGAGAGATCTGCTGCAGGAAATTTCTCAGGCACAACAGAGACATCTTCTACTGGACATGTCTCTAACACAGCAGAGAGATCTGCTGATGGACATGTCTCTGGTACAGTGCAGAGAGAGCTGCTGCTGGACATGTCTCTGGTACAGTGCAGAGAGATCTGCTGTTGGACATGTCCCTGGCACAGGGCAGAGAGATCAGCTGCTGGACATGTCTCTGGCACAGCACATAGATCTGCTGCTGGACATGTCTCTCGCACAGCAGAGAGATCTGCAGCTGGACATGTCTCTGGCACAGCAGAGAGATCTGCTGCAGGACATTTCTCTGGCACAGTAGAGAAATCTGCTGCTGGACATGTCTCTAACACAGCAGAGAGATCTGCTGTAGGACATGTCTCTAGCACAGTAGAGAGATCTGCTGCTGGACATGTCTCTGGCACAGCAGAAATATCTGCTGCAGGACATTTCTCTGGCACAGCAGAGAGATCTGCTGCTGGACATGTCTCTAACACAGCAGAGAGATCTGCTGCCGGACATGTCTCTGGCACAGCAGAGAGATCAGCTGCAGAACATATCTCTGGCACAGCAGAGAGATCTGCTGCTCGACATGTCTATAACACAGCAGAGAGATCTACTGCTGGACATGTCTCTAGCACAGCAGAGAGATCTGCTGCTGGATATGTCTCTGGCACAGCAGAGAGATCTGCTGCAGGACATTTCTCTAACACAGCAGAGAGATCTGCTGCTGGACATGTCTCTAGCACAGCAGAGAGATCTGCTGCTGGACATGTCTCTGGTACAGTGCAGAGAGAGCTGCTGCTGGACATGTCTCTGGTACAGTGCAGAGAGATCTGCTGCTAGACATGTCTCTAGCACAGCAGAGAGATCTGCTGCTGCACATGTCTCTGGTACAGCAGAGAGATTTGCTGCTGGACATGTCCCTGGCACAGCAGAGATCTGCTGCTGGACATGTCTCTGGCACAGCAGAGTGATCTGCTGCTGGGCTTGTCTATGGTACAGCAGAGAGATCTGCTGCTGGACATCTCTCTGGTACAGTGCAGAGAGTTATGCTGCTGTACATGCCTCTAGCACAGCAGAGAGATCTGCGGCTGGACGTATCTCTAGTACAGCAGATGAGATCTGCTGCTGGACATGTCCCTGACACAGCATAGTGATCTGCTGCTGGACATGTCCCTGGCACAGCAGAGAGATCTGCTGATGGACATGTCTCTGGCACAGCAGAGAGATCTGCTGCTGGACATGTCCCTGGCACAGCATAGAGATCTGCTGCTGGACATGTCTCTGGCACAGCAGAGAGATCTGCTGCTGGACATGTCTCTGGCACAGCAGAGACATCTGCTGCTGGACATGTCACTAGCACAGCAGAGAGATCTGCTGCTGGACATGTCTCTGGGACAGCACAGAGATCTGCTGCTGGACATGTCTCTAGCACAGCAGAGAGATCTGCTGCTGGACATGTCTATGGTAGAGCTGAGAGATCTGCTGCTGGACATGTTTCCGGTACAGCAGAGAGATCTGCTGCTGGACATGTCTCTAGCACAGTGCAGAGATCTGCTGCTAGACATGTCTCTGGTACAGTGCAGAGAGATCTGCTGCTGGACATGTCTCTGGTACAGCAGAGAGATCTGCTGCTGGACATGTCCCTGGAACAGCATAGAGATCTGCTGATGGACATGTCTCTGGCACTGCAGAGAGATCTGCTGCTGTACATGTCTCTGGCACTGCAGAGAGATCTGATGCAGTACATGCCGCTGGTACAGTGCAGAGAGATCTGCTGCTGGATATGTCTCTGGCACAGCAGGGAGATCTGCTGCTGGACATGTCCCTTGCACAGTAAGGAGATCTGCTGCTTGACATGTCTCTGGCATAACAGAGAGATCTGCTGCTGGACATGTCCCTTGCACAGTAAAGAGATCTGCTGCTGGACATGTCTATTGTTCAGCTAAGAGATCTGCTGCTGTACATGTCTCTGGCACTGCAGAGAGATCTGATGCAGTACATGCCGCTGGTACAGTGCAGAGAGATCTGCTATTGGACATGTCCCTGGGACAGTGCAGAGAGATCTGCTGCTGGATATGTCTCTGGCACAGCAGGGAGATCTGCTGCTGGACATGTCCCTTGCACAGTAAGGAGATCTGCTGCTTGACATGTCTCTGGCATAACAGAGAGATCTGCTGCTGGACATGTCCCTTGCACAGTAAAGAGATCTGCTGCTGGACATGTCTATTGTACAGCTAAGAGATCTGATGCTGGACATGTCTCTGGTACAGCAGAGAGATCTGCTGCTGGACATGTCTCTAGAACAGTGCAGAGTTCTGCTGCCAGACATGGCTCTGGTAAAGTGCAGAGAGATCTGCTGCTGGACATGTCTCTGGTACAGCAGAGAGATCTTCTGCTGTACAAGTCTCTAGCACAGCAGAGAGATCTGCTGCTGGACATGTCCCTGCCACAGCATAGAGATCTGCTGCTGGACCTGTCTCTAGCACAGCAGAGAGATCTGCTGCTGGACATGTCTCTGGCACAGCAGAGAGATCTGCTGCTGGACATGTCACTAGCACAGCAGAGAGACCTGCTGCTGGACATGTCTCTGGCACAGCACAGAGATCTGCTGCTGGACATGTCTCTAGCACAGCAGAGAGATCTGCTGCTGGACATGCCTCTGGCACAGCAGAGAGATCTGCTGCAGGACATGTCTCTGGCACAGCAGAGACATCTGCTGCAGGACATGTCTCTAACACAGCAGAGAGATCTGCTGCTGGACATGTCTCTAGCACAGCAGAGAGTTCTGCTGCTGGACATGTCTCTGGTACATTGCAGAGAGAGCTGCTGCTGGACATGTCTCTGGTACATTGCAGAGAGATCTGCGTTTGGACATGCCCCTGGCACAGTGCAGAGAGATCTGCTGCTGGACATGTCTCTGGCACAGCAGCGAGTTCTGCTGCTGGACATGTCTCTGGTACAGCAGTGATATCTGCTGCTGGACATGTCCCTGGCACAGCAGAGATCTGCTGCTGGACATGTCTCTGGCACAGCAGAGAGATCTGCTGCTGGGCATTTCTATGGTACAGCAGAGAGATCTGAGGCAGGACATGTCCCTGGTACAGCAGAGAGAACTGATGTTGGACATGTCCCTGACACAGCATAGAGATCTGCTGCTGTACATGTCTCAGGCACATCAGAGAGATCTGCTGCTGAAAATGTCTCTAGAACAGTGCAGATATCTGCCTCTAGACATGTCGCTGGTACAGTGCATAGAGATCTCTGCGGGACATGTCTCTGGTACAGTGCAGAGAGATCTGCTGCTGGACATGTCCCTGGCACAGTGCAGACAGATATGCTGCTAGACATGTCTCTGCCACAGCAGAGAGATCTGCTGATGGACATGTCCCTGGCACAGCAGAGAGATCTCCTGCTGGACATGTCCCTGGCACAGCATAGAGATCTGCTGTGGACATCTCTCTGGCACAACAGAGAGATCTGCTGCTGGACATGTCCCTGGCACAGCATAGAGATCTGCTGCTGTACATGTCTATGGTAGAGCTGAGAGATCTGCTGCTGGACATGTCCCTGGCACAGCATATAGATCTGCTGCTGGACATCTCTCTGGCACAACAGAAAGATCTGCTACTGGACATGTTCCTGGCACAGCATAGAGATCTGCTGCGGGACATGTCCCTGGCACAGCAGAGAGATCTGTTGCTGGACATGTCACTGGCACAGCACAGAGATCTACTGCTAGAATTGTCTCTAGCACAGCAGAGAGATCTGCTGCACGACATGTCTCTGGCACAGCAGAGAGATCTGCTGCAGGACATTTCTCTGGCACAGAAGATAGATCTGCTGCTGGACATGTCTCTAACACAGCACAGAGATCTGCTGCTGGACATGTCTGTGGAACAGCAGAGAGATCTGCTGCTGGACATGTCTCTGGTACAGCAGAGAGATCTGCTGCAGGACATTTCTCTGGCACAGCAGAGACATCTGCTGCTGGACATGTCTCTGACACAGCAGAGAGATCTGCTGCTGGACACGTCTCTAGCACAGCAGAGAGATCTACTACTGGACATGTCTCTGGTACAGTGCAGAGAAAGCTGCTGCAGGACATGTCTCAGGTACAGTACAGAGAGATCTGCTGCTGGACATGTCCCTGGCACAGGGCAGAGTGATCTGCTGCTGGACATGTCTCTGGCACAGCACATAGATCTGCTGCTGGACATGTCTCTAGCACAGCAGAGAGATCTGCTGCTGGACATGTCTCTGGCACAGCAGAGAGATCTGCTGCAGGACATTTCTTTGGCACAGCAGAGAAATCTACTGATGGACATGTCTCTAACACAGCAGAGAGATCTGCTGCAGGACATGTCTCTAGCACAGCAGAGAGATGTGCTGCGGGACATGTCTCTGGCACAGCAGAGAGATCTGCTACAGGACATTTCTCTGGCACAGCAGAGAGATATGCTGCACGACATGTCTCTAACACAGCAGAGAGATCTGCTGCTCGACATGTCTCTAACACAGCAGAGAGATCTGCTGCTGGACATGTCTCTAGCACAGCAGAGAGATCTGCTGCTGGACATGTCTCTGGTACTGTGCAGAGAGAGCTGCTGCTGGACATGTCTCTGGTACAGTGCAGCGAGATCTGCTGCTGGACATGTCCCTGGCACAGTGCAGAGAGATCTGTTGCTGGACATGTCTCTGGCACAGCGCAGTGATCTGCTGCTGGACATGTCTCTGGCACAGCAGAGAGATCTGCTGCTGGACATGTCCCTGGCATAGCAGAGATCTGCTGCTGGACATGTCTCTGGCACAGCAGAGAGATCTGCTGCTGGACATGTCTATGGTACAGCAGATAGATCTGCAGCTGGACATCTATCTGGTACAGTGCAGAGAGTTTTGCTGCGGGATATGTCTCTAGCACAGCAGAGTGATCTGCGGCTGGACATGTCTCTGGTACAGCAGAGAGATCTCCTGCTGGACATGTCCCTGACACAGCATAGAGATCTGCTGCTGGACATGTCTCTGGCACATCAGAGAGATATGCTGCTGGACATGTCTCTGCTACAGCAGAGAGATCTGCTACTGGATATGTCTCTGGCACAGCAGAGAGATCTGCTGCAGGACATTTCTCTGGCACTGCAGAGAAATATGCTGCTGGACATGTCTCTAACACAGCAGAGAGTTCTGCTGCAGGACACGTCTCTAGCACAGCAGAGAGATCGGCTGCTGGACATGTCTCTGGCACAGCAGAGAGATCTGCTACAGGACATTTCTCTGGCACAGCAGAGAGATCTGCAGCTAGACATGTCTCTAACACAGCAGAGAGATCTGCTGCTGGACATGTCTCTAACACAGCAGAGAGATCTGCTGCTGGACATGTCTCTAGCGCAGCAGAGAGATCTGCTGCTGGACATGTCTCTGGTACAGTGCAGAGAGAGCTGCTGCTGGACATGTCTCTGGTACAGTGCAGCGAGATCTGCTGCTGGACATGTCCCTGGCACAGTGCAGAGAGATCTGCTGCTGGGCATTACTCTGGCACAGCAGAGAGATCTGATGCTGGACATGTCTCTGGCACAGCAGAGAGATCTGCTGCTGGACATTTCCCTGGCATAGCAGAGATCTGCTGCTGGACATGTCTCTGGCACAGCAGAGAGATCTGCTGCTGGACATGTCAATGGTACAGCAGATAGATTAGCAGATGGACATCTCTCTGGTACAGTGCAGAGAGTTCTGCTGCGGGATATGTCTCTAGCACAGCAGAGTGATCTGCGGCTGGACATATCTCTGGTACAGCAGAGAGATCTGCTGCTGGACATGTCCCTGACACAGCATAGTGATCTGCTGCTGGACATGTCTCTGGCACATCAGAGAGATCTGCTGCTGGACATGTCTCTGCTACAGCAGAGAGATCTGCTGCTGGACATGTCCCTGGCACAGCATAGAGATCTGCTGCTGGACATGTCTCTGGCACATCAGAGAGATCTGCTGCTGGACATGTCTCTGGCACAGCAGAGAGATCTGCTGCTGGACATGTCACTAGCACAGCAGAGAGATCTGCTGCTGGACATGTCTCTGGCACAGCACAGAGATCTGCTGCTGGACATGTCTCTAGCACAGCAGAGAGATCTGCTGCTGGACATGTCTCTGGCACAGCCGAGAGATGTGCTGCAGGGCATTTCTCTGGCACAGCAGAGAGATCTGCTGCTGGACATGTCTATGGTAGAGCTGAGAGATCTGCTGCTGGACATGTCTCTGATACAGCAGAGAGATCTGCTGCTGGACATGTCTCTAGCACAGTGCAGAGATCTGCTGCTAGACATGTCTCTGGTACCGTGCAGAGAGATCTGCTGCTGGACATTTCTCTGGTACAGTGCAGAGAGATCTGCTTTTGGACATGTCTCTGGTACAGCAGAGAGAACAGCTGCTGGACATGTCCCTGGCACAACAGAGAGATCTGCTACTGGACATGTTACTGGCACAGAATAGAGATCTGCTGCTGGACATGTCTCTGGCACAGCAGAGAGATCAGCTGCTGGACATTTCACTAGCACAGCGGAGAGATATGTTGCTGGACATGTCTCTGGCACAGCACAGAGATCTGCTGGTGGACATGTCTCTAGCACAGCAGAGAGATCTGCTGCTGGACATGTCCCTGGCATAGCAGAGATCTGTTGCTGGACATGTCTCTGGCACAGCAGAGAGATCTGCTGCTGGACATGTCTATGGTACAGTGCAGAGAGAGCTGCTGCTGGACATGTCTCTGGTACAGTGCAGAGAGATCTGCTGCTGGACATGTCTCTGGCACAGCAGTGAGATCTGCTGCTGCACATGTCTCTGGTACAGCAGAGAGATCTGCTGCTGGACATGTCCCTGGCACAGCAGAGATCTGCTGCTGGACATGTCTCTGGCACAGCAGAGAGATCTGCTGCTGGGCTTGTCTATGGTACAGCAGAGAGATCTGCTGCTGGACATCTCTCTGGTACAGTGCAGAGAGTTATGCTGCTGGACATGTCTCTAGCACAGCAGAGAGATCTGCGGCTGGATGTATCTCTGGTACAGCATATGAGATCTGCTGCTGGACATGTCCCTGACACAGCATAGAGATCTGCTGCTGGACATGTCTATGGCATATCAGAGAGATCTGCTGATGGACATGTCTCTGCTACAGCAGAGAGATCTGCTGCTGGACATGTCTCTGGCACAGCATAGAGATCTGCTGCTGGACATGTCTCTGGCACAGCAGAGAGATCTGCTGCTGGACATGTCTCTGGCACAGCAGAGACATCTGCTGCTGGACATGTCACTAGCACAGCAGAGAGATCTGCTGCTGGACATGTCTCTGGGACAGCACAGAGATCTGCTGCTGGACATGTCTCTAGCACAGCAGAGAGATCTGCTGCTGGACATGTCTATGGTAGAGCTGAGAGATCTGCTGCTGGACATGTGTCCGGTACAGCATAGAGATCTGCTGCTGGACATGTCTCTAGCACAGTGCAGAGATCTGCTGCTAGACATTTCCCTGGCAAAGCATAGAGATCTGCTGCTGGACATGTCTCTGGCACAGTGCAGAGAGATCTGCTGCTGGACATGTCTCTGGTACAGCAGAGAGATCTGCTGCTGGACATGTCCCTGGCACAGTAAAGAGATCTGCTGCTGGACATGTCTCTGGCATAACAGAAAGATCTGCTGCTGGACATGTCACTGGCACAGCATAGAGATCTGCTGCTGGACATGTCTATGGGACTGCTAAGAGATCTGCTGCTGGACATGTCTCTGGTACAGCAGAGAGATCTGCTGCTGGACATGTCTCTAGCACAGTGCAGAGTTCTTCTGCTAGACATGTCTCTGGTACAGTGCAGAGAGATCTGCTGCTGGACATGTCTCTGGTACAGCAGAGATATCTTCTGCTGGAAATATCTCTGGTACAGCAGAGAGATCTTCTGCTGGACAAGTCTCTAGCACAGCAGAGAGATCTGCTGCTGGACATGTCCCTGCCACAGCATAGAGATCTGCTGCTGGACATGTCTCAGGCACAGCAGAGAGATCTGCTGCTGGACATGTCTCTGGCTCAGCAGAGAGATCTGCTGCTGGACATGTCACTAGCACAGCAGAGAGATCTGCTGCTGGACATGTCTCTGGCACAGCACAGAGATCTACTGCTGGACATGTCTCTAGCACAGCAGAGAGATCTGCTGCTGGACATGCCTCTGGCACAGCAGAGAGATCTGCTGCAGGACATTTCTCTGGCACAGCAGAGACATCTGCTGCAGGACATGTCTCTAACACAGCAGAGAGATCTGCTGCTGGACATGTCTCTAGCACAGCAGAGAGTTCTGCTGCTGGGCATGTCTCTGGTACATTGCAGAGAGATCTGCTGCTGGACATGTCTCTGGTACAGTGCAGAGAGATCTGCGGCTGGACATGTCCCTGGCACAGTGCAGAGAGATCTGCTGCTGGACATGTCTCTGGCACAGCAGCGAGATCTGCTGCTGGACATGTCTCTGGCACAGCAGCGAGATGTGCTGCTGGACATGTCTCTGGCACAGCAGAGAGATCTGCTTCTGGACATGTCTCTGGTACAGCAGAGAGATCTGCTGCAGGAAATTTATCAGGCACAACAGAGACATCTTCTACTGGACATGTCTCTAACACAGCAGAGAGATCTGCTGCTGGACATGTCTCTGGTACAGTGCAGAGAGAGCTGCTGCTGGACATGTCTCTGGTACAGTGCAGAGAGATCTGCTGTTTGACATGTCCCTGGCACAGGGCAGAGAGATCAGCTGCTGCACATGTCTCTGGCACAGCACATAGATCTGCTGCTGGACATGTCTCTAGCACAGCAGAGAGATATGCTGCTGGACATGTCTCTGGCACAGCAGAGAGATCTGCCGCAGGACATTTCTCTGGCACAGCAGAGAAATCTGCTGCTGGACATGTCTCTAACAAAGCAGAGAGATCTGCTGTAGGACATGTCTCTAGCACAGCAGAGAGATCTGCTGCTGGACATGTCTCTGGCACAGCAGAAATATCTGCTGCAGGACATTTCTCTGCCACAGCAGAGAGATCTGCTGCTGGACATGACTCTAACACAGCAGAGAGATCTGCTGCCGGACATGTCTCTGGCACAGCAGAGAGATCTGCTGCAGGACATATCTCTGGCACAGCAGGGAGATCTGCTGCTCGACATGTCTATAACACAGCAGAGAGATCTACTGCTGGGCATGTCTCTAGCGCAGCAGAGAGATCTGCTGCTGGATATGTCTCTGGCACAGCAGAGAGATCTGCGGCAGGACATTTCTCTAACACAGCAGAGAGATCTGCTGCTGGACATGTCTCTAGCACAGCAGAGAGAGCTGCTGCTGGACATGTCTCTGGTACAGTGCAGAGAGATCTGCTGCTGCACATGTCTCTGGTACAGCAGAGAGATTTGCTGCTGGACATGTCCCTGGCACAGCAGAGATCTGCTGCTGGACATGTCTCTGGCACAGCAGAGAGATCTGCTGCTGGGCTTGTCTATGGTACAGCAGAGAGATCTGCTGCTGGACATCTCTCTGGTACAGTACAGAGTGTTATGCTGCTGTACATGTCTCTAGCACAGCAGAGAGAGCTGCTGCTGGACATGTCTCTGGTACAGTGCAGAGAGATCTGCTGCTGGACATGTCTCTGGCACAGCAGAGAGATCTGCTGCTGCACATGTCTCTGGTACAGCAGAGAGATTTGCTGCTGGACATGTCCCTGGCACAGCAGAGATCTGCTGCTGGACATGTCTCTGGCACAGCAGAGAGATCTGCTGCTGGGCTTGTCTATGGTACAGCAGAGAGATCTGCTGCTGGACATCTCTCTGGTACAGTACAGAGTGTTATGCTGCTGTACATGCCTCTAGCACAGCAGAGAGATATGCTGCTGGACGTATCTCTGGTACAGCAGATGAGATCTGCTGCTGAACATGTCCCTGACACAGCATAGAGATCTGCTGCTGGACATGTCTATGGCATATCAGATAGATCTGCTGATGGACATGTCTCTGCTACAGCAGAGAGATCTGCTTCTGGACATGGCCCTGGCACAGCATAGAGATCTGCTGCTGGACATGTCTCTGGCACAGCAGAGAGATCTGCTGCTGGACATGTCTCTGGCACAGCAGAGACATCTGCTGCTGGACATGTCACTAGCACAGCAGAGAGATCTGCTGCTGGACATGTCTCTGGGACAGCACAGAGATCTGCTGCTGGACATGTCTCTAGCACAGCAGAGAGATCTGCTGCTGGACATGTCCCTGGCATAGCAGAGATCTGCTGCTGGACATGTCTCTGGCACAGCAGAGAGATCTGCTGCTGGACATGTCAATGGTACAGCAGATAGATCTGCATCTGGACATCTCTCTGGTACAGTGCAGAGAGTTCTGCTGCAGGATATGTCTCTAGCACAGCAGAGTGATCTGCGGCTGGACATGTCTCTGGTACAGCAGAGAGATCTGCTGCTGGACATGTCCCTGACACAGCATAGAGATCTGCTGCTGGACATGTCCCTGGCACAGCAGAGAGATCTGCTGCTGGACATGTCTCTGGCACAGCAGAGAGATCTGCTGCTGGACATGTCACTAGCACAGCAAAGAGATCTGCTGCTGGACATGTCTCTGGCACAGCACAGAGATCTGCTGCTGGACATGTCTCTAGCACAGCAGAGAGATCTGCTGCTGGACATGTCTCTGGCACAGCAGAGAGATCTGCTGCTGGACATGTCTCTAGCGCAGCAGAGAGATCTGCTGCTGGACATGTCTCTGGTACGGTGCAGAGAGAGCTGCTGCTGGACATGTCTCTTGTACAGTGCAGCGAGATCTGCTGCTGGACATTTCCCTGGCACAGTGCAGAGAGATCTGCTGCTGGACATGTCTCTGGCACAGCGCAGAGATCTGCTGCTGGACATGTCTCTGGCACAGCAGAGAGATCTGCTGCTGGACATGTGCCTGGCATAGCAGAGATCTGCTGCTGGACATGTCTCTGGCACAGCAGAGAGATCTGCTGCTGGACATGTCAATGGTACAGCAGATAGATCTGCAGCTGGACATCTCTCTGGTACAGTGCAGAGAGTTCTGCTGCAGGATATGTCTCTAGCACAGCAGAGTGATCTGCGGCTGGACATGTCTCTGGTACAGCAGAGAGATCTGCTGCTGGACATGTCCCTGACACAGCATAGAGATCTGCTGCTGGACATGTCTATGGCATATCAGATAGATCTGCTGATGGACATGTCTCTGCCACAGCAGAGAGATCTGCTGCTGGACATGTCCCTAGCACAGCATAGAGATCTGCTGCTGGACATGTCTCTGGCACAGCAGAAAGATCTGCTGCTGGACATGTCTCTGGCACAGCAGAGACATCTGCTGCTGGACATGTCACTAGCACAGCAGAGAGATCTGCTGCTGGACATGTCTCTGGGACAGCACAGAGATCTGCTGCTGGACATGTCTCTAGCAGAGCAGAGAGATCTGCTGCTGGACATGTCCCTGGCATAGCAGGGATCTGCTGCTGGACATGTCTCTGGCACAGCAGAGAGATCTGCTGCTGGACATGTCAATGGTACAGCAGATAGATCTGCATCTGGACATCTCTCTGGTACAGTGCAGAGAGTTCTGCTGCAGGATATGTCTCTAGCACAGCAGAGTGATCTGCGGCTGGACATGTCTCTGGTACAGCAGAGAGATCTGCTGCTGGACATGTCCCTGACACAGCATAGTGATCTGCTGCTGGACATGTCCCTGGCACAGCAGAGAGATCTGCTGCTGGACATGTCTCTGGCACAGCAGAGAGATCTGCTGCTGGACATGTCACTAGCACAGCAGAGAGATCTGCTGCTGGACATGTCTCTGGCACAGCACAGAGATCTGCTGCTGGACATGTCTCTAGCACAGCAGAGAGATCTGCTGCTGGACATGTCTCCAGCACAGCAGCGAGATCTGCTGCTGGACATGTCTCCAGCACAGCAGCGAGATCTGCTGCTGGACATGTCTCTGGTACAGCAGAGAGATCTGCTGCTGGACATGTCCCTGGCACAGCAGAGATCTGCTGCTGGACATGTCTCTGGTACAGCAGAGAGATCTGCTGCAGGAAATTTCTCAGGCACAACAGAGACATCTTCTACTGGACATGTCTCTAACACAGCAGAGAGATCTGCTGATGGACATGTCTCTGGTACAGTGCAGAGAGAGCTGCTGCTGGACATGTCTCTGGTACAGTGCAGAGAGATCTGCTGTTGGACATGTCCCTGGCACAGGGCAGAGAGATCAGCTGCTGGACATGTCTCTGGCACAGCACATAGATCTGCTGCTGGACATGCCTCTGGCACAGCAGAGAGATCTGCAGCTGGACATGTCTCTGGCACAGCAGAGAGATCTGCTGCAGGACATTTCTCTGGCACAGTAGAGAAATCTGCTGCTGGACATGTCTCTAACACAGCAGAGAGATCTGCTGTAGGACATGTCTCTAGCACAGTAGAGAGATCTGCTGCTGGACATGTCTCTGGCACAGCAGAAATATCTGCTGCAGGACATTTCTCTGGCACAGCAGAGAGATCTGCTGCTGGACATGTCTCTAACACAGCAGAGAGATCTGCTGCCGGACATGTCTCTGGCACAGCAGAGAGATCTGCTGCAGGACATATCTCTGGCACAGCAGAGAGATCTGCTGCTCGACATGTCTATAACACAGCAGAGAGATCTACTGCTGGACATGTCTCTAGCACAGCAGAGAGATCTGCTGCTGGATATGTCTCTGGCACAGCAGAGAGATCTGCTGCAGGACATTTCTCTAACACAGCAGAGAGATCTGCTGCTGGACATGTCTCTAGCACAGCAGAGAGATCTGCTGCTGGACATGTCTATGGTACAGTGCAGAGAGAGCTGCTGCTGGACATGTCTCTGGTACAGTGCAGAGAGATCTGCTGCTAGACATGTCTCTGGCACAGCAGAGAGATCTGCTGCTGCACATGTCTCTGGTACAGCAGAGAGATTTGCTGCTGGACATGTCCCTGGCACAGCAGAGATCTGCTGCTGGACATGTCTCTGGCACAGCAGAGAGATCTGCTGCTGGGCTTGTCTATGGTACAGCAGAGAGATCAGCTGCTGGACATCTCTCTGGTACAGTGCATTGAGTTATGCTGCTGTACATGCCCCTAGCACAGCAGAGAGATCTGCGGCTGGACGTTTCTCTAGTACAGCAGATGAGATCTGCTGCTGGACATGTCCCTGACACAGCATAGTGATCTGCTGCTGGACATGTCTATGGCATATCAGAGAGATCTGCTGATGGACATGTCTCTGCTACAGCAGAGAGATCTGCTGCTGGACATGTCCCTGGCACAGCATAGAGATCTGCTGCTGGACATGTCTCTGGCACAGCAGAGAGATCTGCTGCTGGACATGTCTCTGGCACAGCAGAGACATCTGCTGCTGGACATGTCACTAGCACAGCAGAGAGATCTGCTGCTGGACATGTCTCTGGGACAGCACAGAGATCTGCTGCTGGACATGTCTCTAGCACAGCAGAGAGATCTGCTGCTGGACATGTCTATGGTAGAGCTGAGAGATCTGCTGCTGGACATGTTTCCGGTACAGCAGAGAGATCTGCTGCTGGAAATGTCTCTAGCACAGTGCAGAGATCTGCTGCTAGTCATGTCTCTGGTACAGTGCAGAGAGATCTGCTGCTGGACATGTCTCTGGTACAGCAGAGAGATCTGCTGCTGGACATGTCCCTGGAACAGCATAGAGATCTGCTGATGGACATGTCTCTGGCACTGCAGAGAGATCTGCTGCTGTACATGTCTCTGGCACTGCAGAGAGATCTGATGCAGTACATGCCGCTGGTACAGTGCAGAGAGATCTGCTAATGGACATGTCCCTGGGACAGTGCAGAGAGATCTGCTGCTGGATATGTCTCTGGCACAGCAGAGAGATCTGCTGCTGGACATGTCCCTTGCACAGTAAAGAGATCTGCTGCTTGACATGTCTCTGGCATGACAGAGAGATCTGCTGCTGGACATGTCCCTTGCACAGTAAAGAGATCTGCTGCTGGACATGTCTATGGTACAGCTAAGAGATCTGATGCTGGACATGTCTCTGGTACAGCAGAGAGATCTGCTGCTGGACATGTCTCTAGAACAGTGCAGAGATCTGCTGCCAGACATGGCTCTGGTAAAGTGCAGAGAGATCTGCTGCTGGACATGTCTCTGGTACAGCAGAGAGATCTTCTGCTGTACAAGTCTCTAGCACAGCAGAGAGATCTGCTGCTGGACATGTCTCTGGCACAGCAGAGAGATCTGCTGCTGGACATGTCACTAGCACAGCAGAGAGACCTGCTGCTGGACATGTCTCTGGCACAGCACAGAGATCTGCTGCTGGACATGTCTCTAGCACAGCAGAGAGTTCTGCTGCTGGACATGCCTCTGGCACAGCAGAAAGATCTGCTGCAGGACATGTCTCTGGCACAGCAGAGACATCTGCTGCAGGACATGTCTCTAACACAGCAGAGAGATCTGCTGCTGGACATGTCTCTAGCACAGCAGAGAGTTCTGCTGCTGGACATGTCTCTGGTACATTGCAGAGAGAGCTGCTGCTGGACATGTCTCTGGTACATTGCAGAGAGATCTGCGTTTGGACATGTCCCTGGCACAGTGCAGAGAGATCTGCTGCTGGACATGTCTCTGGCACAGCAGCGAGTTCTGCTGCTGGACATGTCTCTGGTACAGCAGTGATATCTGCTGCTGGACATGTCCCTGGCACAGCAGAGATCTGCTGCTGGACATGTCTCTGGCACAGCAGAGAGATCTGCTGCAGGGCATTTCTATGGTACAGCAGAGAGATCTGAGGCAGGACATGTCCCTGGTACAGCAGAGAGAACTGATGTTGGACATGTCCCTGACACAGCATAGAGATCTGCTGCTGTACATGTCTCAGGCACATCAGAGAGATCTGCTGCTGAAAATGTCTCTAGAACAGTGCAGATATCTGCCTCTAGACATGTCGCTGGTACAGTGCATAGAGATCTCTGCGGGACATGTCTCTGGTACAGTGCAGAGAGATCTGCTGCTGGACATGTCCCTGGCACAGTGCAGACAGATATGCTGCTAGACATGTCTCTGCCACAGCAGAGAGATCTGCTGATGGACATGTCCCTGGCACAGCAGAGAGATCTCCTGCTGGACATGTCCCTGGCACAGCATAGAGATCTGCTGTGGACATCTCTCTGGCACAACAGAGAGATCTGCTGCTGGACATGTCCCTGGCACAGCATAGAGATCTGCTGCTGTACATGTCTATGGTAGAGCTGAGAGATCTGCTGCTGGACATGTCCCTGGCACAGCATATAGATCTGCTGCTGGACATCTCTCTGGCACAACAGAAAGATCTGCTACTGGACATGTTCCTGGCACAGCATAGAGATCTGCTGCGGGACATGTCCCTGGCACAGCATAGAGATCTGCTGCTGGACATGTCTCTGGCACAGCAGAGAGATCTGCTGCTGGACTTGTCACTAGCACAGCAGAGAGATCTGTTGCTGGACATGTCACTGTCACAGCACAGAGATCTACTGCTAGAATTGTCTCTAGCACAGCAGAGAGATCTGCTGCTGGACATGTCTCTGGCACAGCAGAGAGATCTGCTGCAGGACATTTCTCTGGCACAGAAGATAGATCTGCTGCTGGACATGTCTCTAACACAGCACAGAGATCTGCTGCTGGACATGTCTGTGGAACAGCAGAGAGATCTGCTGCTGGACATGTCTCTGGTACAGCAGAGAGATCTGCTGCAGGACATTTCTCTGGCACAGCAGAGACATCTGCTGCTGGACATGTCTCTGACACAGCAGAGAGATCTGCTGCTGGACACGTCTCTAGCACAGCAGAGAGATCTACTACTGGACATGTCTCTGGTACAGTGCAGAGAAAGCTGCTGCTGGACATGTCTCAGGTACAGTACAGAGAGATCTGCTGCTGGATATGTCCCTGGCACAGGGCAGAGAGATCTGCTGCTGGACATGTCTCTGGCACAGCACATAGATCTGCTGCTGGACATGTCTCTAGCACAGCAGAGAGATCTGCTGCTGGACATGTCTCTGGCACAGCAGAGAGATCTGCTGCAGGACATTTCTCTGGCACAGCAGAGAAATCTACTGATGGACATGTCTCTAACACAGCAGAGAGATCTGCTGCAGGACATGTCTCTAGCACAGCAGAGAGATGTGCTGCGGGACATGTCTCTGGCACAGCAGAGAGATCTGCTACAGGACATTTCTCTGGCACAGCAGAGAGATATGCTGCTAGACATGTCTCTAACACAGCAGAGAGATCTGCTGCTGGACATGTCTCTAGCGCAGCAGAGAGATCTGCTGCTGGACATGTCTCTGGTACTGTGCAGAGAGAGCTGCTGCTGGACATGTCTCTGGTACAGTGCAGCGAGATCTGCTGCTGGACATGTCCCTGGCACAGTGCAGAGAGATCTGCTGCTGGACATGTCTCTGGCACAGCGCAGAGATCTGCTGCTGGACATGTCTCTGGCACAGCAGAGAGATCTGCTGCTGGACATGTCCCTGGCATAGCAGAGATCTGCTGCTGGACATGTCTGTGGCACAGCAGAGAGATCTGCTGCTGGACATGTCTCTGGTACAGCAGATAGATCTGCAGCTGGACATCTATCTGGTACAGTGCAGAGAGTTTTGCTGCGGGATATGTCTCTAGCACAGCAGAGTGATCTGCGGCTGGACATGTCTCTGGTACAGCAGAGAGATCTCCTGCTGGACATGTCCCTGACACAGCATAGAGATCTGCTGCTGGACATGTCTCTGGCACATCAGAGAGATATGCTGCTGGACATGTCTCTGCGACAGCAGAGAGATCTGCTACTGGATATGTCTCTGGCACAGCAGAGAGATCTGCTGCAGGACATTTCTCTGGCACTGCAGAGAAATATGCTGCTGGACATGTCTCTAACACAGCAGAGAGATCTGCTACTGGACATGTCTCTAACACAGCAGAGAGATCTGCTGCTGGACATGTCTCTAGCGCAGCAGAGAGATCTGCTGCTGGACATGTCTCTGGTACAGTGCAGAGAGAGCTGCTGCTGGACATGTCTCTGGTACAGTGCAGCGAGATCTGCTGCTGGACATTTCCCTGGCACAGTGCAGAGAGATCTGCTGCTGGACATGTCTCTGGCACAGCAGAGAGATCTGATGCTGGACATGTCTCTGGCACAGCAGAGAGATCTGCTGCTGGACATTTCCCTGGCATAGCAGAGATCTGCTGCTGGACATGTCTCTGGCACAGCAGAGAGATCTGCCGCTGGACATGTCAATGGTACAGCAGATAGATTAGCAGATGGACATCTCTCTGGTACAGTGCAGAGAGTTCTGCTGCGGGATATGTCTCTAGCACAGCAGAGTGATCTGCGGCTGGACATATCTCTGGTACAGCAGAGAGATCTGCTGCTGGACATGTCCCTGACACAGCATAGTGATCTGCTGCTGGACATGTCTCAGGCACATCAGAGAGATCTGCTGCTGGACATGTCTCTGCTACAGCAGAGAGATCTGCTGCTGGACATGTCCCTGGCACAGCATAGAGATCTGCTGATGGACATGTCTCTGGCACATCAGAGAGATCTGCTGCTGGACATATCTCTGGCACAGCAGAGAGATCTGCTGCTGGACATGTCACTAGCACAGCAGAGAGATCTGCTGCTGGACATGTCTCTGGCACAGCACAGAGATCTGCTGCTGGACATGTCTCTAGCACAGCAGAGAGATCTGCTGCTGGACATGTCTCTGGCACAGCCGAGAGATCTGCTTCAGGGCATTTCTCTGGCACAGCAGAGAGATCTGCTGCTGGACATGTCTATGGTAGAGCTGTGAGATCTGCTGCTGGACATGTCTCTGATACAGCAGAGAGATCTGCTGCTGGACATGTCTCTAGCACAGTGCAGAGATCTGCTGCTAGACATGTCTCTGGTACAGTGCAGAGAGATCTGCTGCTGGACATTTCTCTGGTACAGTGCAGAGAGATCTGCTTTTGGACATGTCTCTGGTACAGCAGAGAGATCAGCTGCTGGACATGTCCCTGGCACAACAGAGAGATCTGCTACTGGACATGTTACTGGCACAGAATAGAGATCTGCTGCTGGACATGTCTCTGGCACAGCAGAGAGATCAGCTGCTGGACATTTCACTACCACAGCGGAGAGATCTGTTGCTGGACATGTCTCTGGCACAGCACAGAGATCTGCTGGTGGACATGTCTCTAGCAAAGCAGAGAGATCTGCTGCTGGACATTACTCTGGCACAGCAGAGAGAACTGCTGCAGGACATTTCTCTGGCACAGCAGAAAAATCTGCTGATGGACATGTCTCTAACACAGCAGAGAGATCTGCTGCTGGACATTTCTCTAGCACAGCAGAGAGATCTACTACTGGACATGTCTCTGGTACAGTGCAGAGAAAGCTGCTGCTGGACATGTCTCTGGTACAGTGGAGAGAGATCTGCTGCAGGACATGTCCCTGGCACAGGGCAGAGAGATCTGCTGCTGGACATGTCTCTGGCAAAGCAGAGAGATCTGCTACAGGACATTTCTCTGGCACAGCAGAGAGATCTGCTGCTAGACATGTCTCTAACACAGCAGAGAGATCTGCTGCTGGACATGTCTCTAACACAGCAGAGAGATCTGCTGCTGGACATGTCTCTAGCGCAGCAGAGAGATCTGCTGCTGGACATGTCTCTGGTACAGTGCAGAGAGATCTGCTGCTGGACATGTCCCTGGCACAGTGCAGAGAGATCTGCTGCTGGACATGTCTCTGGCACAGCAGAGAGATCTGCTGCTGGACATGTCCCTGGCATAGCAGAGATCTGCTGCTGGACATGTCTCTGGCAATGCAGAGAGATCTGCTGCTGGACATGTCTATGGTACAGCAGATAGATCTGCAGCTGGACATCTCTCTGGTACAGTGCAGAGAGTTCTGCTGCGGGATATGTCTCTAGCAGAGCAGAGTGATCTGCGGCTGGACATGTCTCTGGTACAGCAGAGAGATCTGCTGTTGGACATGTCTCTGGCACAGCACAGAGATCTGCTGGTGGACATGTCTGTGGCACAGCAGAGAGATCTGTTGCAGGACATGTCCCTAACACAGCAGAGAGATCTGCTGCTGGACATGTCTCTAGCGCAGCAGAGAGATCTGCTGCGGGACATGTCTCTGGTACAGCAGAGTCATCTGCTGCAGTACACATCTCTGTCACAGCAGATACATCTTCTGCTGGACATGTCTCTAACACAGCAGGGAGATCTGCTGCTGGACATGTCTCTAGAAGCACAGAGTGATCTGCTGCTGGACATGTCTCTGTTACAGTGCAGAGAGAGCTGCTGCTGGACATGTCTCAGGTACTGTGCAGAGAGATCTGCTGTTGGACATGTCCCTGGCACAGGGCAGAGAGATCTGCTGCTAGACTTGTCTCTGGCACAGCACATAGATCTGCTACTGGACATGTCTCTAGCACAGCAGAGAGATCTGCTGCTGGACATGTCTCTGGCACAGCAGAGAGATCTGCTGCAGGACATTTCTCTGGCACAGCAGAGAAATCTGCTGCTGGACATGTCTCTGGCACTGCAGAGAGCTCTGCTGCAGGACATTTCTCCGGCACAGCAGAGAGATCTGCTGCTGGACATGTCGCTAACACAGCAGAGAGATCTGCTGCTGGACATGTCTCTGGCACAGCAGAGAGATGTACTGCACGACATTTCTCTGGCACAGCAGAGAGATCTGCTGCTCGACATGTCTCTAAAGCAGCAGAGAGATCTACTGCTGGACATGTCTCTAGCACACCAGAGATATCTGCTGCTCGACATGTCTCTCGCACAGCAGGGAGATCTGATGCTGGACATGTCTCTGGCACTGCAGAGAGATCTGCTGCTGGACATGTCTGTGGCACAGCAGAGAGATCAGCTGCTGGACATGTCTATGCTACAGCAGAGAGATCTGCTGCTGGACATGTCTCTGGTACAGTGCAGAGAGATCAGCTGCTGGACATGTCTCTGGTACAGTGCAGAGAGATCTGCTGCTGGACATGTCTCTGGCACAGCAGAGAGATCTGCTGCTGGACATGTCTCTGGCACAGCAGAGAGATCTGCTGCTGGACATGTCCCTGGCACAGCAGAGATCTGTTGCTGGACATGTCTCTGGCACAGCAGAGAGATCTGCTGCTGGACATGTCTATGCTACAGCAGAGAGATCTGCTGCTGGACATCTCACTGGTACAGCGCAGAGAGTTATGCTGCTGGACATGTCTCTAGCACAGCAGAGAGATATGCGGCTGGACATATCTCTGGTACAGCAGAGAGATCTGCTGCTGGACATGTCTCTGGCACAGTGCAGAGATCTGCTGCTGGACATTTCTCTGGTACAGTGCAAAGAGATCTGCTGCTGGACATGTCTCTATCACAGCAGAGAGATCTGCTGCTGCACATGTCTCTGGTACAGCACAGAGATCTGCTGCAGGACATATCTCAGGCACAGCAGATACATTTCTATTGGACATGTCTCTAACACAGCAGAGAGATCTGCTGCTGGACATGTCTCTAGCACAGCAGAGTGATCTGCTGCTGGAAATGACTCTGGTACAGTGCAGAGAGAGCTGCTGCTGGACATGTCTCTGGTACAGTGCAGAGAGATCTGCTGTTGGACATGTCCCTGGCACAGGGCAGAGATATCTGCTGCACATGTCTCTGGCACAGCACATAGATCTGCTGCTGGACATGTCTCTAGCACAGCAGAGAGATCTGCTGCTGGACATGTCTCTGGCACAGCAGAGAGATCTGCTGCTGGACATTTCTCTGGCACAGCAGAGAAATGTGCTGCTGGACATGTCTCTAACACAGCAGAGAGATCAGCTGCAGGACATGTCTCTAGCACAGCAGAGAGATCTGCTGCTGGACATGTCTCTGGCACAGCAGAGAGCTCTGCTGCAGGACATTTCTCCGGCACAGCAGAGAGATCTGCTGCTGGACATGTCTCTAACACAGCAGAGAGATCTGCTGCTGGACATGTCTCTGGCACAGCAGAGAGATCTGCTGCACGACATTTCTCTGGCACAGCAGAGAGATCTGCTGCTCGACATGTCTCTGAAACAGCAGAGAGATCTACTGCTGGACATGTCTCTAGCACAGCAGAGATATCTGCTGCTGGACATGTCTCTCGCACAGCAGGGAGATCTGATGCTGGACATGTCTCTGGCACTGCAGAGAGATCTGCTGCTCGACATGTCTCTGGCACAGCAGAGAGATCTGCTGCTGGTCATGTCTCAAGCACAGCAGAGAGATCTGCTGCTGGACATGTCTCTGGTACAGTGCAGAGAGAGCTGCTGCTGGACATGTCTCTGGTACAGTGCAGAGAGATCTGCTGCTGGACATGTCCCTGGCACAGTGCAGAGAGATCTGCTGCTGGACATGTCTCTTGCACAGCAGAGAGATCTGCTGCTGGACATGTCTCTGGCACAGCAGAGAGATCTGCTGCTGGACATGTCCCTGGCACAGCAGAGATCTGCTGCTGTACATGTCTCTGGCACAGCAGAGAGATCTGCTGCTGGACATGTCTATGGTACAGCAGAGAGATCTGCTGCTGGACATCTCACTGTTAAAGCGCAGAGAGTTATGCTGCTGGACATGTCTCTAGCACAGCAGAGAGATCTGCGGCTGGACATATCTCTGGTACAGCAGAGAGATCTGCTGCTGGACATGTCCCTGACACAGCATAGTGATCTGCTGCTGGACATGTCTCAGGCACATCAGAGAGATCTGCTGCTGGACATGTCTCTGCTACAGCAGAGAGATCTGCTGCTGGACATGTCCCTGGCACAGCATAGAGATCTGCTGATGGACATGTCTCTGGCACATCAGAGAGATCTGCTGCTGGACATATCTCTGGCACAGCAGAGAGATCTGCTGCTGGACATGTCACTAGCACAGCAGAGAGATCTGCTGCTGGACATGTCTCTGGCACAGCACAGAGATCTGCTGCTGGACATGTCTCTAGCACAGCAGAGAGATCTGCTGCTGGACATGTCTCTGGCACAGCCGAGAGATCTGCTTCAGGGCATTTCTCTGGCACAGCAGAGAGATCTGCTGCTGGACATGTCTATGGTAGAGCTGTGAGATCTGCTGCTGGACATGTCTCTGATACAGCAGAGAGATCTGCTGCTGGACATGTCTCTAGCACAGTGCAGAGATCTGCTGCTAGACATGTCTCTGGTACAGTGCAGAGAGATCTGCTGCTGGACATTTCTCTGGTACAGTGCAGAGAGATCTGCTTTTGGACATGTCTCTGGTACAGCAGAGAGATCAGCTGCTGGACATGTCCCTGGCACAACAGAGAGATCTGCTACTGGACATGTTACTGGCACAGAATAGAGATCTGCTGCTGGACATGTCTCTGGCACAGCAGAGAGATCAGCTGCTGGACATTTCACTACCACAGCGGAGAGATCTGTTGCTGGACATGTCTCTGGCACAGCACAGAGATCTGCTGGTGGACATGTCTCTAGCAAAGCAGAGAGATCTGCTGCTGGACATTACTCTGGCACAGCAGAGAGAACTGCTGCAGGACATTTCTCTGGCACAGCAGAAAAATCTGCTGATGGACATGTCTCTAACACAGCAGAGAGATCTGCTGCTGGACATTTCTCTAGCACAGCAGAGAGATCTACTACTGGACATGTCTCTGGTACAGTGCAGAGAAAGCTGCTGCTGGACATGTCTCTGGTACAGTGGAGAGAGATCTGCTGCAGGACATGTCCCTGGCACAGGGCAGAGAGATCTGCTGCTGGACATGTCTCTGGCAAAGCAGAGAGATCTGCTACAGGACATTTCTCTGGCACAGCAGAGAGATCTGCTGCTAGACATGTCTCTAACACAGCAGAGAGATCTGCTGCTGGACATGTCTCTAACACAGCAGAGAGATCTGCTGCTGGACATGTCTCTAGCGCAGCAGAGAGATCTGCTGCTGGACATGTCTCTGGTACAGTGCAGAGAGATCTGCTGCTGGACATGTCCCTGGCACAGTGCAGAGAGATCTGCTGCTGGACATGTCTCTGGCACAGCAGAGAGATCTGCTGCTGGACATGTCCCTGGCATAGCAGAGATCTGCTGCTGGACATGTCTCTGGCAATGCAGAGAGATCTGCTGCTGGACATGTCTATGGTACAGCAGATAGATCTGCAGCTGGACATCTCTCTGGTACAGTGCAGAGAGTTCTGCTGCGGGATATGTCTCTAGCAGAGCAGAGTGATCTGCGGCTGGACATGTCTCTGGTACAGCAGAGAGATCTGCTGTTGGACATGTCTCTGGCACAGCACAGAGATCTGCTGGTGGACATGTCTGTGGCACAGCAGAGAGATCTGTTGCAGGACATGTCCCTAACACAGCAGAGAGATCTGCTGCTGGACATGTCTCTAGCACAGCAGAGAGATCTGCTGCGGGACATGTCTCTGGTACAGCAGAGTCATCTGCTGCAGTACACATCTCTGTCACAGCAGATACATCTTCTGCTGGACATGTCTCTAACACAGCAGGGAGATCTGCTGCTGGACATGTCTCTAGAAGCACAGAGTGATCTGCTGCTGGACATGTCTCTGTTACAGTGCAGAGAGAGCTGCTGCTGGACATGTCTCAGGTACTGTGCAGAGAGATCTGCTGTTGGACATGTCCCTGGCACAGGGCAGAGAGATCTGCTGCTAGACTTGTCTCTGGCACAGCACATAGATCTGCTACTGGACATGTCTCTAGCACAGCAGAGAGATCTGCTGCTGGACATGTCTCTGGCACAGCAGAGAGATCTGCTGCAGGACATTTCTCTGGCACAGCAGAGAAATCTGCTGCTGGACATGTCTCTGGCACTGCAGAGAGCTCTGCTGCAGGACATTTCTCCGGCACAGCAGAGAGATCTGCTGCTGGACATGTCGCTAACACAGCAGAGAGATCTGCTGCTGGACATGTCTCTGGCACAGCAGAGAGATGTACTGCACGACATTTCTCTGGCACAGCAGAGAGATCTGCTGCTCGACATGTCTCTAAAGCAGCAGAGAGATCTACTGCTGGACATGTCTCTAGCACACCAGAGATATCTGCTGCTCGACATGTCTCTCGCACAGCAGGGAGATCTGATGCTGGACATGTCTCTGGCACTGCAGAGAGATCTGCTGCTGGACATGTCTGTGGCACAGCAGAGAGATCAGCTGCTGGACATGTCTATGCTACAGCAGAGAGATCTGCTGCTGGACATGTCTCTGGTACAGTGCAGAGAGATCAGCTGCTGGACATGTCTCTGGTACAGTGCAGAGAGATCTGCTGCTGGACATGTCTCTGGCACAGCAGAGAGATCTGCTGCTGGACATGTCTCTGGCACAGCAGAGAGATCTGCTGCTGGACATGTCCCTGGCACAGCAGAGATCTGTTGCTGGACATGTCTCTGGCACAGCAGAGAGATCTGCTGCTGGACATGTCTATGCTACAGCAGAGAGATCTGCTGCTGGACATCTCACTGGTACAGCGCAGAGAGTTATGCTGCTGGACATGTCTCTAGCACAGCAGAGAGATATGCGGCTGGACATATCTCTGGTACAGCAGAGAGATCTGCTGCTGGACATGTCTCTGGCACAGTGCAGAGATCTGCTGCTGGACATTTCTCTGGTACAGTGCAAAGAGATCTGCTGCTGGACATGTCTCTATCACAGCAGAGAGATCTGCTGCTGCACATGTCTCTGGTACAGCACAGAGATCTGCTGCAGGACATATCTCAGGCACAGCAGATACATTTCTATTGGACATGTCTCTAACACAGCAGAGAGATCTGCTGCTGGACATGTCTCTAGCACAGCAGAGTGATCTGCTGCTGGAAATGACTCTGGTACAGTGCAGAGAGAGCTGCTGCTGGACATGTCTCTGGTACAGTGCAGAGAGATCTGCTGTTGGACATGTCCCTGGCACAGGGCAGAGATATCTGCTGCACATGTCTCTGGCACAGCACATAGATCTGCTGCTGGACATGTCTCTAGCACAGCAGAGAGATCTGCTGCTGGACATGTCTCTGGCACAGCAGAGAGATCTGCTGCTGGACATTTCTCTGGCACAGCAGAGAAATGTGCTGCTGGACATGTCTCTAACACAGCAGAGAGATCAGCTGCAGGACATGTCTCTAGCACAGCAGAGAGATCTGCTGCTGGACATGTCTCTGGCACAGCAGAGAGCTCTGCTGCAGGACATTTCTCCGGCACAGCAGAGAGATCTGCTGCTGGACATGTCTCTAACACAGCAGAGAGATCTGCTGCTGGACATGTCTCTGGCACAGCAGAGAGATCTGCTGCACGACATTTCTCTGGCACAGCAGAGAGATCTGCTGCTCGACATGTCTCTGAAACAGCAGAGAGATCTACTGCTGGACATGTCTCTAGCACAGCAGAGATATCTGCTGCTGGACATGTCTCTCGCACAGCAGGGAGATCTGATGCTGGACATGTCTCTGGCACTGCAGAGAGATCTGCTGCTCGACATGTCTCTGGCACAGCAGAGAGATCTGCTGCTGGTCATGTCTCAAGCACAGCAGAGAGATCTGCTGCTGGACATGTCTCTGGTACAGTGCAGAGAGAGCTGCTGCTGGACATGTCTCTGGTACAGTGCAGAGAGATCTGCTGCTGGACATGTCCCTGGCACAGTGCAGAGAGATCTGCTGCTGGACATGTCTCTTGCACAGCAGAGAGATCTGCTGCTGGACATGTCTCTGGCACAGCAGAGAGATCTGCTGCTGGACATGTCCCTGGCACAGCAGAGATCTGCTGCTGTACATGTCTCTGGCACAGCAGAGAGATCTGCTGCTGGACATGTCTATGGTACAGCAGAGAGATCTGCTGCTGGACATCTCACTGTTAAAGCGCAGAGAGTTATGCTGCTGGACATGTCTCTAGCACAGCAGAGAGATCTGCGGCTGGACATATCTCTGGTACAGCAGAGAGATCTGCTGCTGGACTTGTCCATGACACAGCATAGAGATCTGCTGCTGGACATGTCTCTGGCACATCAGAGAGATCTGCTGCTGGACATGTCTCTGCTACAGCAGAGAGATCCGCTGCTGGACATGTCCCTGGCACAGCATAGAGATCTGCTGCTGGACATGTCTCTGGCACAGCAGAGAGATCTGCTGCTGGACATGTCTCTGGCACAGCAGAGAGATCTGCTGCTGGACATGTCTCTAGCACAGCAGAGGGATCTGCTGCTGGACATGTCTCTGCGACAGCACAGAGATCTGCTGCTGGACATGTCTCTAGCACAGCAGAGAGATCTGCTGCTGGACATGTCTCTGGCACAGCAGAGAGATCTGCTGCAGGACATTTCTCTGGCACAGCAGAGAGATCTGCTGCTGGACATGTCTCTAGCACAGTGCAGAGATCTGCTGCTAGACATGTCTCTGGTACATTGCAGAGTGATCTGCTGCTGGACATGTCTCTGGTACAGCAGAGGGATCCTATGCTGGACATGTCCCTGGCACAGCATAGAGGTCTGCTGCTGGACATGTCTCTGGCACTGCAGATAGATCTGCTGCTGGACATGTCTCTGGCACTTAAGAGAGATCTGCTGCTGGACATGTCACTAGCACAGCAGAGAGATCTGCTGCTGGACATGTCTCTGGCACAGCACAGAATGTGCTGCTGGACATGTCTCTAGCACAGCAGAGAGATATGTTGCTGGACATGTCTCTAACACAGCAGAGAGATCTGCTGATAACATGTCTCCAGCACAGCAGAGAGATCTGTTGCTAGACATGACTCTGGCACAGCAGAGAGATCTGCTGCTGGACATTTCTATGGTACATCAGAGAAATCTGCTGCTGGACATGTCTCTAGAACAGCAGAGAGATCTGCGGCTGGACATGTCTCTGGTACAGCAGAGAGAACTGATGCTGGACATTTCCCTGACACAGCATAGAGATCTGCTGCTGGACATGTCTCTGGCACATCAGAGAGATCTGCTGCTGGACATGTCTCTAGCACAGTGCAGACATCTGCCTCTGGACATGTCTCTGGTACAGTGCAGAGAGATCTGCTGGGGGACATGACTCTGCTACAGCGCAGAGAGATCTGTTGCTGGACATGTCCCTGGCACAGTGCAGAGAGATCTGCTGCTGGACATGTCTCTGGCACAGCAGAGAGATCTGCTGATGGACATGTCCCTGGCACAGCAGAGAGATCTGCTGCTGGACATGTCCCTGGTACAGCATAGAGATCTGCTGTGGACATCTCTCTGGCACAACAGAGAGATCTGCTGCTGGACATGTTCCTGGCACAGCATAGAGATCTGCTGCTGTACATGTCTATGGTACAGCTGAGAGATCTGCTGCTGGACATGTCCCTGGCACAGCATAGAGATCTGCCGCCGGACATCTCTCTGGCACAACAGAGAGATCTGCTGCTGGACATGTCTCTGGTACAGCAGAGAGATCTGCTGCAGGACATTTCTCTGGCACAGCAGAGACATCTATTACTGGACATGTCTCTAACACCGCA
>NW_027598680.1:0-38816 GCF_964194155.1 Cetorhinus maximus
TCTGGCACAGCAGAGAGATCTGCTGCTGGACATGTCCCTGGCACAGCAGAGATCTGTTGCTGGACATGTCTCTGGCACAGCAGAGAGATCTGCTGCTGGACATGTCTATGCTACAGCAGAGAGATCTGCTGCTGGACATCTCACTGGTACAGCGCAGAGAGTTATGCTGCTGGACATGTCTCTAGCACAGCAGAGAGATATGCGGCTGGACATATCTCTGGTACAGCAGAGAGATCTGCTGCTGGACATGTCTCTGGCACAGTGCAGAGATCTGCTGCTGGACATTTCTCTGGTATAGTGCAAAGAGATCTGCTGCTGGACATGTCTCTGGTACAGCAGAGAGATCTGCTGCTGGACATGTCTATAGCACAGTGCAGAGATCTGCTGCTAGACATGTCTCTGGTACAGTGCAGAGAGATCTGCTGCTGGACATGTCTCTGGCACGTAACAGTGATCTGCTGCTGGACATGTCTCTAGCACAGCAGAGAGATCTGCTGCTGGACATGTCTCTGGCAGAGCAGAGAGATCTGTTGAAGGACATGTCTCTAGCACAGCAGAGAGATCTGCTGCTGGACATGTCTCTATCACAGCAGAGAGATCTGCTGCTGCACATGTCTCTGGTACAGCACAGAGATCTGCTGCAGGACATATCTCAGGCACAGCAGATACATTTCTATTGGACATGTCTCTAACACAGCAGAGAGATCTGCTGCTGGACATGTCTCTAGCACAGCAGAGTGATCTGCTGCTGGAAATGACTCTGGTACAGTGCAGAGAGAGCTGCTGCTGGACATGTCTCTGGTACAGTGCAGAGAGATCTGCTGTTGGACATGTCCCTGGCACAGGGCAGAGATATCTGCTGCTAGATTTGTCTCTGGCACAGCACATAGATCTGCTGCTGGACATGTCTCTAGCACAGCAGAGAGATCTGCTGCTGGACATGTCTCTGGCACAGCAGAGAGATCTGCTGCTGGACATTTCTCTGGCACAGCAGAGAAATGTGCTGCTGGACATGTCTCTAACAGAGCAGAGAGATCAGCTGCAGGACATGTCTCTAGCACAGCAGAGAGATCTGCTGCTGGACATGTCTCTGGCACAGCAGAGAGCTCTGCTGCAGGACATTTCTCCGGCACAGCAGAGAGATCTGCTGCTGGACATGTCTCTAACACAGCAGAGAGATCTGCTGCTGGACATGTCTCTGGCACAGCAGAGAGATCTGCTGCACGACATTTCTCTGGCACAGCAGAGAGATCTGCTGCTCGACATGTCTCTGAAACAGCAGAGAGATCTACTGCTGGACATGTCTCTAGCACAGCAGAGATATCTGCTGCTGGACATGTCTCTCGCACAGCAGGGAGATCTGATGCTGGACATGTCTCTGGCACTGCAGAGAGATCTGCTGCTCGACATGTCTCTGGCACAGCAGAGAGATCTGCTGCTGGTCATGTCTCAAGCACAGCAGAGAGATCTGCTGCTGGACATGTCTCTGGTACAGTGCAGAGAGAGCTGCTGCTGGACATGTCTCTGGTACAGTGCAGAGAGATCTGCTGCTGGACATGTCCCTGGCACAGTGCAGAGAGATCTGCTGCTGGACATGTCTCTTGCACAGCAGAGAGATCTGCTGCTGGACATGTCTCTGGCACAGCAGAGAGATCTGCTGCTGGACATGTCCCTGGCACAGCAGAGATCTGCTGCTGTACATGTCTCTGGCACAGCAGAGAGATCTGCTGCTGGACATGTCTATGGTACAGCAGAGAGATCTGCTGCTGGACATCTCACTGTTAAAGCGCAGAGAGTTATGCTGCTGGACATGTCTCTAGCACAGCAGAGAGATCTGCGGCTGGACATATCTCTGGTACAGCAGAGAGATCTGCTGCTGGACTTGTCCATGACACAGCATAGAGATCTGCTGCTGGACATGTCTCTGGCACATCAGAGAGATCTGCTGCTGGACATGTCTCTGCTACAGCAGAGAGATCCGCTGCTGGACATGTCCCTGGCACAGCATAGAGATCTGCTGCTGGACATGTCTCTGGCACAGCAGAGAGATCTGCTGCTGGACATGTCTCTGGCACAGCAGAGAGATCTGCTGCTGGACATGTCTCTAGCACAGCAGAGGGATCTGCTGCTGGACATGTCTCTGCGACAGCACAGAGATCTGCTGCTGGACATGTCTCTAGCACAGCAGAGAGATCTGCTGCTGGACATGTCTCTGGCACAGCAGAGAGATCTGCTGCAGGACATTTCTCTGGCACAGCAGAGAGATCTGCTGCTGGACATGTCTCTAGCACAGTGCAGAGATCTGCTGCTAGACATGTCTCTGGTACAGTGCAGAGAGATCTGCTGCTGGACATTTCTCTGGTACATTGCAGAGTGATCTGCTGCTGGACATGTCTCTGGTACAGCAGAGGGATCCTATGCTGGACATGTCCCTGGCACAGCATAGAGGTCTGCTGCTGGACATGTCTCTGGCACTGCAGATAGATCTGCTGCTGGACATGTCTCTGGCACTTAAGAGAGATCTGCTGCTGGACATGTCACTAGCACAGCAGAGAGATCTGCTGCTGGACATGTCTCTGGCACAGCACAGAATGTGCTGCTGGACATGTCTCTAGCACAGCAGAGAGATATGTTGCTGGACATGTCTCTAACACAGCAGAGAGATCTGCTGATAACATGTCTCCAGCACAGCAGAGAGATCTGTTGCTAGACATGACTCTGGCACAGCAGAGAGATCTGCTGCTGGACATTTCTATGGTACATCAGAGAAATCTGCTGCTGGACATGTCTCTAGAACAGCAGAGAGATCTGTGGCTGGACATGTCTCTGGTACAGCAGAGAGAACTGATGCTGGACATTTCCCTGACACAGCATAGAGATCTGCTGCTGGACATGTCTCTGGCACATCAGAGAGATCTGCTGCTGGACATGTCTCTAGCACAGTGCAGACATCTGCCTCTGGACATGTCTCTGGTACAGTGCAGAGAGATCTGCTGGGGGACATGACTCTGCTACAGCGCAGAGAGATCTGTTGCTGGACATGTCCCTGGCACAGTGCAGAGAGATCTGCTGCTGGACATGTCTCTGGCACAGCAGAGAGATCTGCTGATGGACATGTCCCTGGCACAGCAGAGAGATCTGCTGCTGGACATGTCCCTGGTACAGCATAGAGATCTGCTGTGGACATCTCTCTGGCACAACAGAGAGATCTGCTGCTGGACATGTTCCTGGCACAGCATAGAGATCTGCTGCTGTACATGTCTATGGTACAGCTGAGAGATCTGCTGCTGGACATGTCCCTGGCACAGCATAGAGATCTGCCGCCGGACATCTCTCTGGCACAACAGAGAGATCTGCTGCTGGACATGTCTCTGGTACAGCAGAGAGATCTGCTGCAGGACATTTCTCTGGCACAGCAGAGACATCTATTACTGGACATGTCTCTAACACCGCAGAGAGATCTGCTGTGGACATGTCCCTGGCACAACATATAGATCTGCTGCTGTACATGTCTATGGTACAGCTGAGAGATCTGCTGCTGGACATGTCCCTGGCACAGCATAGAGATCTGCTGCTGGACATCTCTCTGGCACAACAGAGAGATCTGCTGCTGGACATGTTCCTGGCACAGCATAGAGATCTGCTGCTGGACATGTCCCTGGCACAGCATAGAGATCTGCTGCTGGAATGTCTCTGGCACAGCAGAGAGATCTGCTGCTGGACATGTCTCTGGTACAGCAGAGAGATCTGCTGCAGGACATTTCTCTGGCACAGGAGAGACATCTGCTGCTGGACATGTCTCTGGTACAGTGCAGAGAGAGCTTCTGCCGGACATGTCTCTGGTACAGTGCAGAGAGATCTGCTGCTGGAAATGTCCCTGGCACAGGGCAGAGAGATCTGCTGCTGGACATGTCTCTGGCACAGCACATAGATCTGCTGCTGGACATGTCTCTAGCACAGCAGAGAGATCTGCTGCTGGACATGTCTCTGGCACAGCAGAGAGATCTGCTGCAGGACATTTCTCTGGCACAGCAGAGAAATCTGCTGCTGGACATGACTCTAACACAGCAGAGAGATCTGCTGTAGGACATGTCTCTAGCACAGCAGAGAGATCTGTTGCTGGACATGTCTCTGGCACAGCAGAGAGATCTGCTACAGGACATTTCTCTGGCACAGCAGAGAGATCTGCTGCTAGACATGTCTCTAACACAGCAGAGAGATCTGCTGCTGGACATGTCTCTAACACAGCAGAGAGATCTGCTGCTGGACATGTCTCTAGCGCAGCAGAGAGATCTGCTGCTGGACATGTCTCTGGTACAGTGTATAGAGAGCTGCTGCTGGACATGTCTTTGGAACAGTGCAGCGAGATCTGCAGCTGGACATGTCCCTGGCACAGTGCAGAGAGATCTGCTGCTGGACATGTCTCAGACACAGCAGAGAGATCTGCTGCTGGACATTTCTCTAGCACAGCAGAGAGATCTACTACTGGACATGTCTCTGGTACAGTGCAGAGAAAGCTGCTGCTGGACATGTCTCTGGTACAGTGGAGAGAGATCTGCTGCAGGACATGTCCCTGGCACAGGGCAGAGAGATCTGCTGCTGGACATGTCTCTGGCAAAGCAGAGAGATCTGCTACAGGACATTTCTCTGGCACAGCAGAGAGATCTGCTGCTAGACATGTCTCTAACACAGCAGAGAGATCTGCTGCTGGACATGTCTCTAACACAGCAGAGAGATCTGCTGCTGGACATGTCTCTAGCGCAGCAGAGAGATCTGCTGCTGGACATGTCTCTGGTACAGTGCAGAGAGATCTGCTGCTGGACATGTCCCTGGCACAGTGCAGAGAGATCTGCTGCTGGACATGTCTCTGGCACTGCAGAGAGATCTGCTGCTGGACATGTCCCTGGCATAGCAGAGATCTGCTGCTGGACATGTCTCTGGCAATGCAGAGAGATCTGCTGCTGGACATGTCTATGGTACAGCAGATAGATCTGCAGCTGGACATCTCTCTGGTACAGTGCAGAGAGTTCTGCTGCGGGATATGTCTCTAGCAGAGCAGAGTGATCTGCGGCTGGACATGTCTCTGGTACAGCAGAGAGATCTGCTGTTGGACATGTCTCTGGCACAGCACAGAGATCTGCTGGTGGACATGTCTGTGGCACAGCAGAGAGATCTGTTGCAGGACATGTCCCTAACACAGCAGAGAGATCTGCTGCTGGACAAGTCTCTAGCACAGCAGAGAGATCTGCTGCGGGACATGTCTCTGGTACAGCAGAGTCATCTGCTGCAGTACACATCTCTGTCACAGCAGATACATCTTCTGCTGGACATGTCTCTAACACAGCAGGGAGATCTGCTGCTGGACATGTCTCTAGAAGCACAGAGTGATCTGCTGCTGGACATGTCTCTGTTACAGTGCAGAGAGAGCTGCTGCTGGACATGTCTCAGGTACTGTGCAGAGAGATCTGCTGTTGGACATGTCCCTGGCACAGGGCAGAGAGATCTGCTGCTAGACTTGTCTCTGGCACAGCACATAGATCTGCTACTGGACATGTCTCTAGCACAGCAGAGAGATCTGCTGCTGGACATGTCTCTGGCACAGCAGAGAGATCTGCTGCAGGACATTTCTCTGGCACAGCAGAGAAATCTGCTGCTGGACATGTCTCTGGCACAGCAGAGAGCTCTGCTGCAGGACATTTCTCCGGCACAGCAGAGAGATCTGCTGCTGGACATGTCGCTAACACAGCAGAGAGATCTGCTGCTGGACATGTCTCTGGCACAGCAGAGAGATGTACTGCACGACATTTCTCTGGCACAGCAGAGAGATCTGCTGCTCGACATGTCTCTAAAGCAGCAGAGAGATCTACTGCTGGACATGTCTCTAGCACACCAGAGATATCTGCTGCTCGACATGTCTCTCGCACAGCAGGGAGATCTGATGCTGGACATGTCTCTGGCACTGCAGAGAGATCTGCTGCTGGACATGTCTGTGGCACAGCAGAGAGATCAGCTGCTGGACATGTCTCTAGCACAGCAGAGAGATCTGCTGCTGGACATGTCTCTGGCACAGTGCAGAGAGATCTGCTGCTGGACATGTCTCTGGTACAGTGCAGAGAGATCTGCTGCTGGACATGTCTCTGGCACAGCAGAGAGATCTGCTGCTGGACATGTCTCTGGCACAGCAGAGAGGTCTGCTGCTGGACATGTCCCTGGCACAGCAGAGATCTGTTGCTGGACATGTCTCTGGCACAGCAGAGAGATCTGCTGCTGGACATGTCTATGCTACAGCAGAGAGATCTGCTGCTGGACATCTCACTGGTACAGCGCAGAGAGTTATGCTGCTGGACATGTCTCTAGCACAGCAGAGAGATATGCGGCTGGACATATCTCTGGTACAGCAGAGAGATCTGCTGCTGGACATGTCTCTGGCACAGTGCAGAGATCTGCTGCTGGACATTTCTCTGGTACAGTGCAAAGAGATCTGCTGCTGGACATGTCTCTGGTACAGCAGAGAGATCTGCTGCTGGACATGTCTATAGCACAGTGCAGAGATCTGCTGCTAGACATGTCTCTGGTACAGTGCAGAGAGATCTGCTGCTGGACATGTCTCTGGCACGTAACAGTGATCTGCTGCTGGACATGTCTCTAGCACAGCAGAGAGATCTGCTGCTGGACATGTCTCTGGCAGAGCAGAGAGATCTGTTGAAGGACATGTCTCTAGCACAGCAGAGAGATCTGCTGCTGGACATGTCTCTATCACAGCAGAGAGATCTGCTGCTGCACATGTCTCTGGTACAGCACAGAGATCTGCTGCAGGACATATCTCAGGCACAGCAGATACATTTCTATTGGACATGTCTCTAACACAGCAGAGAGATCTGCTGCTGGACATGTCTCTAGCACAGCAGAGTGATCTGCTGCTGGAAATGACTCTGGTACAGTGCAGAGAGAGCTGCTGCTGGACATGTCTCTGGTACAGTGCAGAGAGATCTGCTGTTGGACATGTCCCTGGCACAGGGCAGAGATATCTGCTGCTAGATTTGTCTCTGGCACAGCACATAGATCTGCTGCTGGACATGTCTCTAGCACAGCAGAGAGATCTGCTGCTGGACATGTCTCTGGCACAGCAGAGAGATCTGCTGCTGGACATTTCTCTGGCACAGCAGAGAAATGTGCTGCTGGACATGTCTCTAACAGAGCAGAGAGATCAGCTGCAGGACATGTCTCTAGCACAGCAGAGAGATCTGCTGCTGGACATGTCTCTGGCACAGCAGAGAGCTCTGCTGCAGGACATTTCTCCGGCACAGCAGAGAGATCTGCTGCTGGACATGTCTCTAACACAGCAGAGAGATCTGCTGCTGGACATGTCTCTGGCACAGCAGAGAGATCTGCTGCACGACATTTCTCTGGCACAGCAGAGAGATCTGCTGCTCGACATGTCTCTGAAACAGCAGAGAGATCTACTGCTGGACATGTCTCTAGCACAGCAGAGATATCTGCTGCTGGACATGTCTCTCGCACAGCAGGGAGATCTGATGCTGGACATGTCTCTGGCACTGCAGAGAGATCTGCTGCTCGACATGTCTCTGGCACAGCAGAGAGATCTGCTGCTGGTCATGTCTCAAGCACAGCAGAGAGATCTGCTGCTGGACATGTCTCTGGTACAGTGCAGAGAGAGCTGCTGCTGGACATGTCTCTGGTACAGTGCAGAGAGATCTGCTGCTGGACATGTCCCTGGCACAGTGCAGAGACATCTGCTGCTGGACATGTCTCTTGCACAGCAGAGAGATCTGCTGCTGGACATGTCTCTGGCACAGCAGAGAGATCTGCTGCTGGACATGTCCCTGGCACAGCAGAGATCTGCTGCTGTACATGTCTCTGGCACAGCAGAGAGATCTGCTGCTGGACATGTCTATGGTACAGCAGAGAGATCTGCTGCTGGACATCTCACTGTTAAAGCGCAGAGAGTTATGCTGCTGGACATGTCTCTAGCACAGCAGAGAGATCTGCGGCTGGACATATCTCTGGTACAGCAGAGAGATCTGCTGCTGGACTTGTCCATGACACAGCATAGAGATCTGCTGCTGGACATGTCTCTGGCACATCAGAGAGATCTGCTGCTGGACATGTCTCTGCTACAGCAGAGAGATCCGCTGCTGGACATGTCCCTGGCACAGCATAGAGATCTGCTGCTGGACATGTCTCTGGCACAGCAGAGAGATCTGCTGCTGGACATGTCTCTGGCACAGCAGAGAGATCTGCTGCTGGACATGTCTCTAGCACAGCAGAGGGATCTGCTGCTGGACATGTCTCTGCGACAGCACAGAGATCTGCTGCTGGACATGTCTCTAGCACAGCAGAGAGATCTGCTGCTGGACATGTCTCTGGCACAGCAGAGAGATCTGCTGCAGGACATTTCTCTGGCACAGCAGAGAGATCTGCTGCTGGACATGTCTCTAGCACAGTGCAGAGATCTGCTGCTAGACATGTCTCTGGTACAGTGCAGAGAGATCTGCTGCTGGACATTTCTCTGGTACATTGCAGAGTGATCTGCTGCTGGACATGTCTCTGGTACAGCAGAGGGATCCTATGCTGGACATGTCCCTGGCACAGCATAGAGGTCTGCTGCTGGACATGTCTCTGGCACTGCAGATAGATCTGCTGCTGGACATGTCTCTGGCACTTAAGAGAGATCTGCTGCTGGACATGTCACTAGCACAGCAGAGAGATCTGCTGCTGGACATGTCTCTGGCACAGCACAGAATGTGCTGCTGGACATGTCTCTAGCACAGCAGAGAGATATGTTGCTGGACATGTCTCTAACACAGCAGAGAGATCTGCTGATAACATGTCTCCAGCACAGCAGAGAGATCTGTTGCTAGACATGACTCTGGCACAGCAGAGAGATCTGCTGCTGGACATTTCTATGGTACATCAGAGAAATCTGCTGCTGGACATGTCTCTAGAACAGCAGAGAGATCTGCGGCTGGACATGTCTCTGGTACAGCAGAGAGAACTGATGCTGGACATTTCCCTGACACAGCATAGAGATCTGCTGCTGGACATGTCTCTGGCACATCAGAGAGATCTGCTGCTGGACATGTCTCTAGCACAGTGCAGACATCTGCCTCTGGACATGTCTCTGGTACAGTGCAGAGAGATCTGCTGGGGGACATGACTCTGCTACAGCGCAGAGAGATCTGTTGCTGGACATGTCCCTGGCACAGTGCAGAGAGATCTGCTGCTGGACATGTCTCTGGCACAGCAGAGAGATCTGCTGATGGACATGTCCCTGGCACAGCAGAGAGATCTGCTGCTGGACATGTCCCTGGTACAGCATAGAGATCTGCTGTGGACATCTCTCTGGCACAACAGAGAGATCTGCTGCTGGACATGTTCCTGGCACAGCATAGAGATCTGCTGCTGTACATGTCTATGGTACAGCTGAGAGATCTGCTGCTGGACATGTCCCTGGCACAGCATAGAGATCTGCCGCCGGACATCTCTCTGGCACAACAGAGAGATCTGCTGCTGGACATGTCTCTGGTACAGCAGAGAGATCTGCTGCAGGACATTTCTCTGGCACAGCAGAGACATCTATTACTGGACATGTCTCTAACACCGCAGAGAGATCTGCTGTGGACATGTCCCTGGCACAACATATAGATCTGCTGCTGTACATGTCTATGGTACAGCTGAGAGATCTGCTGCTGGACATGTCCCTGGCACAGCATAGAGATCTGCTGCTGGACATCTCTCTGGCACAACAGAGAGATCTGCTGCTGGACATGTTCCTGGCACAGCATAGAGATCTGCTGCTGGACATGTCCCTGGCACAGCATAGAGATCTGCTGCTGGAATGTCTCTGGCACAGCAGAGAGATCTGCTGCTGGACATGTCTCTGGTACAGCAGAGAGATCTGCTGCAGGACATTTCTCTGGCACAGGAGAGACATCTGCTGCTGGACATGTCTCTGGTACAGTGCAGAGAGAGCTTCTGCCGGACATGTCTCTGGTACAGTGCAGAGAGATCTGCTGCTGGAAATGTCCCTGGCACAGCGCAGAGACATCTGCTGCTGGACATGTCTCTGGCACAGCACATAGATCTGCTGCTGGACATGTCTCTAGCACAGCAGAGAGATCTGCTGCTGGACATGTCTCTGGCACAGCAGAGAGATCTGCTGCAGGACATTTCTCTGGCACAGCAGAGAAATCTGCTGCTGGACATGACTCTAACACAGCAGAGAGATCTGCTGTAGGACATGTCTCTAGCACAGCAGAGAGATCTGCTGCTGGACATGTCTCTGGCACAGCAGAGAGATCTGCTACAGGACATTTCTCTGGCACAGCAGAGAGATCTGCTGCTAGACATGTCTCTAACACAGCAGAGAGATCTGCTGCTGGACATGTCTCTAACACAGCAGAGAGATCTGCTGCTGGACATGTCTCTAGCGCAGCAGAGAGATCTGCTGCTGGACATGTCTCTGGTACAGTGTATAGAGAGCTGCTGCTGGACATGTCTTTGGAACAGTGCAGCGAGATCTGCAGCTGGACATGTCCCTGGCACAGTGCAGAGAGATCTGCTGCTGGACATGTCTCTGGCACAGCAGAGAGATCTGCTGCTGGACATGTCTCTGGCACAGCAGAGAGATCTGCTGCTGGACATGTCCCTGGCACAGCAGAGATCTGCTGCTGGACATGTCTCTGGCACAGCAGAGAGATCTGCTGCTGGACATGTCTATGGTACAGCAGAGAGATCTGCTGCTGGGCATCTCGCTGATACAGTGCAGAGAGTTCTGCTGCTGGAAATGTCTCTAGCACAGCAGAGTGATGTGCGGCTGGACATATCTATTGGTACAGCAGAGATATCTGCTGCTGGACATCGCCCTGACACAGCATAGAGATCTGCTGCTGGACATGTCTCTGGCACATCAGAGACATCTGCTGCTGGACATGTCTCTGCTACAGCAGAGAGATCTGCTGCTGGACATGTCCCTGGCACAGCATAGAGAACTGCTGCTGGACATGTCTCAGGCACAGCAGAGAGATGTGCTGCTGGACATATCTCTGGTACAGTTCAGAGAGATCTGCTGCTGGACATTTCTCTGGTACAGTGCAGAGAGATCTGATGCTGGACATGACTCTGGTACAGCAGAGGGATCAGCTGCTGGACATGTCCCTGGCACAACAGAGAGATCTGCTGCTGGACATGTTAATGGCACATAATAGAGATCTGCCGCTGGACATGTCCCTGGCAGAGCATAGAATTCTGCTGCTGGACATGTCTCTGGCACAGCAGAGAGATCTGCTGCTGGACATGTCTCTGGCACAGCACAGAAATCAGCTGCTGGACATGTCCCTAGCACAGTAGAGAGATCTGTTGCTGGACATGTCTCTGGTACAGTACAGAGAAAGCTGCTGCTGGACATGTCTCTGGCACAGCAGAGACATCTGCTGCTGGACATGTCACTAGCACCGCAGAGTGATCTGTTGCTGGACAAGTCTCTGGCACAGCACAGAGATCTGCTGCTGGACATGTCTCTAGCACAGCAGAGAGATCTGCTGCTGGACATGTCTCTGGCACAGCAGAGAGATCTGCTGCAGGACATTTGTCTGGCACAGAAGAGAGATCTGCTGCTGGACATGTCTCTAACACAGCAGAGAGATCTGCTGCTGGACATGTCTCTAGCACAGCAGAGAGATCTGCTGCTGGACATGTCTCTGGTACAGCAGAGAGATCTGCTGCAGGACATGTCTCTGGCACAGCAGAGACATCTGCTGCTGGACATGTCTCTGACACAGCAGAGAGATCTGCTGCTGGACATGTCTCCAGCACAGCAGAGAGATCTACTACTGGACATGTCTCTGGTACAGTGCAGAGAAAGCTGCTGCTGGACATGTCCCTGGCACAGGGCAGAGAGATCTGCTGCTGGACATGTCTCTGGCACAGCACATAGATCTGCTGCTGGACATGTCTCTAGCACAGCAGAGAGATCTGCTGCTGGACATGTCTCTGGCACAGCAGAGAGATCTTCTGCAGGACATTTCTCCTGCACAGCAGAGAAATCTGCTGCTGGACATGTCTCGAACACAGCAGAGAGATCTGCTGCAGGACATGTCACTAGCACAGCAGCGAGATCTGCTGCTGGACATGTCTCTGGCACAGCAGAGAGATCTGCTACAGGACATTTCTCTGGCACAGCAGAGAGATCTGCTGCTAGACATGTCTCTAACACAGCAGAGAGATCTGCTGCTGGACATGTCTCTAACACAGCAGAGAGATCTGCTGCTGGACATGTCTCTGGTACAGTGTATAGAGAGCTGCTGCTGGACATGTCTCTGGAACAGTGCAGCGAGATCTGCTGCTGGACATGTCCCTGGCACAGTGCAAAGAGATCTGCTGCTGGATATGTCTCTGGCACAGCAGAGAGATCTGCTGCTGGACATGTCTCTGGCACAGCAGAGAGATCTGCTGCTGGACATGTCCCTGGCACAGCAGAGATCTGCTGCTGGACATGTCTCTGGCACAGCAGAGAGATCTGCTGCTGGACATGTCTATGGTGCAGCAGAGAGATCTGCTACTGGACATCTCTCTGGTACAGTGCAGAGAGTTCTGCTGCTGCAAATGTCTCTAGCACAGCAGAGTGATCTGCGGCTGGACATGTCTCTGGTACAGCAGAGAGATCTGCTGCTGGACATGGCCCTGACACAGCATAGAGATCTGCTGCTGGACATGTCTCTGGCATATCAGAGACATCTGCTGCTCGACATGTCTCTGCTACAGCAGAGAGATCTGCTGCTGGACATGTCTCTGGCACAGCAGAGAGATCTGCTGCTGGACATGTCACTGGCACAGTGCAGAGATCTGCTGCTCGACATGTCTCTGGTAGAGTGCAGAGAGATCTGCTGCTGGACATTTCTCTGGTACAGTGCAGAGAGATCTGCTGCTGGACATGTCTCTGGTACAGCAGAGAGATCTGCTGCTGGACATGTCTATAGCACAGTGCAGAGATCTGCTGCTAGACATGTCTCTGGTACAGTGCAGAAAGATCTGCTGCTGGACATGTCTCTGGCACAGCACAGAGATCTGCTGCTAGACATGTCTCTAGCACAGCAGAGAGATCTGCTGCTGGACATGTCTCTGGCACAGCAGAGAGATCTGCTGCAGGTCATTTCTCTGGCACAGCAGAGAGATCTGCTGCTGGAAATGTCACTAGCACAGTGCAGAGATCTGCTGCTAGACATGTCTCTGGTACAGTGCAGAAAGATCTGCTGCTGGACATGTCTCTGGCACAGCACAGAGATCTGCAGCTAGACATGTCTCTAGCACAGCAGAGAGATCTGCTGCTGGACATGTCTCTGGCACAGCAGAGAGATCTGCTGCAGGACATTTCTCTGGCACAGTAGAGAGATCTGTTGCTGGACATGTCTCTGGTACAGTACAGAGAAAGCTGCTGCTGGACATGTCTCTGGCACAGCAGAGACATCTGCTGCTGGACATGTCACTAGCACAGCAGAGTGATCTGTTGCTGGACAAGTCTCTGGCACAGCACAGAGATCTGCTGCTGGACATGTCTCTAGCACAGCAGAGAGATCTGCTGCTGGACATGTCTCTGGCACAGCAGAGAGATCTGCTGCATGACATTTGTCTGGCACAGAAGAGAGATCTGCTGCTGGACATGTCTCTAACACAGCAGAGAGATCTGCTGCTGGACAGGTCTCTAGCACAGCAGAGAGATCTGCTGCTGGACATGTCTCTGGTACAGCAGAGAGATCTGCTGCAGGACATGTCTCTGGCACAGCAGAGACATCTGCTGCTGGACATGTCTCTGACACAGCAGAGAGATCTGCTGCTGGACATGTCTCCAGCACAGCAGAGAGATCTACTACTGGACATGTCTCTGGTACAGTGCAGAGAAAGCTGCTGCTGGACATGTCCCTGGCACAGGGCAGAGAGATCTGCTGCTGGACATGTCTCTGGCACAGCACATAGATCTGCTGCTGGACATGTCTCTAGCACAGCAGAGAGATCTGCTGCTGGACATGTCTCTGGCACAGCAGAGAGATCTTCTGCAGGACATTTCTCTGGCACAGCAGAGAAATCTGCTGCTGGACATGTCTCGAACACAGCAGAGAGATCTGCTGCAGGACATGTCACTAGCACAGCAGCGAGATCTGCTGCTGGACATGTCTCTGGCACAGCAGAGAGATCTGCTACAGGACATTTCTCTGGCACAGCAGAGAGATCTGCTGCTAGACATGTCTCTAACACAGCAGAGAGATCTGCTGCTGGACATGTCTCTAACACAGCAGAGAGATCTGCTGCTGGACATGTCTCTGGTACAGTGTATAGAGAGCTGCTGCTGGACATGTCTCTGGAACAGTGCAGCGAGATCTGCTGCTGGACATGTCCATGGCACAGTGCAAAGAGATCTGCTGCTGGATATGTCTCTGGCACAGCAGAGAGATCTGCTGCTGGACATGTCTCTGGCACAGCAGAGAGATCTGCTGCTGGACATGTCCCTGGCACAGCAGAGATCTGCTGCTGGACATGTCTCTGGCACAGCAGAGAGATCTGCTGCTGGACATGTCTATGGTGCAGCAGAGAGATCTGCTACTGGACATCTCTCTGGTACAGTGCAGAGAGTTCTGCTGCTGCAAATGTCTCTAGCACAGCAGAGTGATCTGCGGCTGGACATGTCTCTGGTACAGCAGAGAGATCTGCTGCTGGACATGGCCCTGACACAGCATAGAGATCTGCTGCTGGACATGTCTCTGGCATATCAGAGACATCTGCTGCTCGACATGTCTCTGCTACAGCAGAGAGATCTGCTGCTGGACATGTCTCTGCTACAGCAGAGAGATCTGCTGCTGGACATGTCACTGGCACAGTGCAGAGATCTGCTGCTCGACATGTCTCTGGTAGAGTGCAGAGAGATCTGCTGCTGGACATTTCTCTGGTACAGTGCAGAGAGATCTGCTGCTGGACATGTCTCTGGTACAGCAGAGAGATCTGCTGCTGGACATGTCTATAGCACAGTGCAGAGATCTGCTGCTAGACATGTCTCTGGTACAGTGCAGAAAGATCTGCTGCTGGACATGTCTCTGGCACAGCACAGAGATCTGCTGCTAGACATGTCTCTAGCACAGCAGAGAGATCTGCTGCTGGACATGTCTCTGGCACAGCAGAGAGATCTGCTGCAGGACATTTCTCTGGCACAGCAGAGAGATCTGCTGCTGGACATGTCACTAGCACAGTGCAGAGATCTGCTGCTAGACATGTCTCTGGTACAGTGCAGAGAGATCTGCTGCTGGACATTTCTCTGGTTCAGTGCAGAGTGATCTGCTGCTGGACATGTCTCTGGTACAGCAGAGAGATCCTATGCTGGACATGTCCCTGGCACAGCATAGAGGTCAGCTGCTGGACATGTCTCTGGCACTGCAGATAGATCTGCTGCTGGACATGTCTCTGGCACTTAAGAGAGATCTGCTGCTGGACATGTCACTAGCACAGCAGAGAGATCTGCTGCTGGACATGTCTCTGGCACAGCACAGAGATGTGCTGCTGGACATGTCTCTAGCACAGCAGAGAGATCTGTTGCTGGACATGTCTCTAACAGAGCAGAGAGATCTGCTGCTTAACATGTCTCCAGCACAGCAGAGAGATCTGTTGCTAGACTTGACTCTGGCACAGCAGAGAGATCTGCTGCTGGACATTTCTATGGTACAGCAGAGAAATCTGCTGCTGGACATGTCTCTAGAACAGCAGAGAGATCTGCGGCTGGACATGTCTCTGGTACAGCAGAGAGAACTGATGCTGGACATTTCCCTGACACAGCATGGAGATCTGCTGCTGGACATGTCTCTGGCACATCAGAGAGATCTGCTGCTGGAAATGTCTCTAGCACAGTGCAGACATCTGCCTCTAGACATGTCTCTAGTACAGTGCAGAGAGATCTGCTGGGGGACATGACTCTGGTACAGCGCAGAGAGATCTGTTGCTGGACATGTCCCTGGCACAGTGCAGAGAGATCTGCTGCTGGACATGTCTCTGGCACAGCAGAGAGATCTGCTGATGGACATGTCCCTGGCACAGCAGAGAGATCTGCAGCTGGACATGTCCCTGGCACAGCATAGAGATCTGCTGTGGACATCTCTCTGGCACAACAGAGAGATCTGCTGCTGGACATGTTCCTGGCACAGCATTGAGATCTGCTGCTGTACATGTCTATGGTACAGCTGAGAGAGCTGCTGCTGGACATGTCCCTGGCACAGCATAGAGACATGCTGCCGGACATCTCACTGGCACAACAGAGAGATCTGCTGCTGGACATGTCTCTGGAACAGCAGAGAGATCTGCTGCAGGACATTTCTCTGGCACAGCAGAGACATCTTCTCCTGGACATGTCTCTAACACAGCAGAGAGATCTGCTGTGGACATCGCTCTGGCACAGCAGAGAGATCTGCTGCTGGACATGTCCCTGGCACAGCATATATATCTGCTGCTGTACATGTCTATGGTACAGCTGAGAGATCTGCTGCTGGACATGTCCCTGGCACAGCATAGAGATATGCTGCTGGACATCTCTCTGGCACAGCATAGAGATCTGCTGCAGGACATGTCTCTGGCACAGCAGAGAGATCTGCTGCTGGAGATGTCTCTGGTAAGCAGAGAGATCTGCTGCAGGACATTTCTCTGGCACAGCAGAGACATCTGCTGCTGGACATGTCTCTGACACAGCAGAGAGATCTGCTGCTGGACTTGTCTCTAGCACAGCAGAGAGATCTACTACTGGACATGTCTCTGGTACAGTGCAGAGAGATCTGCTGCTGGAAATGTCCCTGGCACAGGGCAGAGAGATCTGCTGCTGGACATGTCTCTGGCACAGCACATAGATCTGCTGCTGGACATGTCTCTAGCACAGCAGAGAGATCTGCTGCTGGACATGTCTCTGGCACAGCAGAGAGATCTGCTGCAGGACATTTCTCTGGCACAGCAGAGAAATCTGCTGCTGGACATGACTCTAACACAGCAGAGAGATCTGCTGTAGGACATGTCTCTAGCACAGCAGAGAGATCTGCTGCTGGACATGTCTCTGGCACAGCAGAGAGATCTGCTACAGGACATTTCTCTGGCACAGCAGAGAGATCTGCCTCTAGACATGTCTCTAACACAGCAGAGAGATCTGCTGCTGGACATGTCTCTAACACAGCAGAGAGATCTGCTGCTGGACATGTCTCTAGCGCAGCAGAGAGATCTGCTGCTGGACATGTCTCTGGTACAGTGTATAGAGAGCTGCTGCTAGACATGTCTCTGGAACAGTGCAGCGAGATCTGCTGCAGGACATGTCCCTGGCACAGTGCAGAGAGATCTGCTGCTGGAGATGTCTCTGGCACAGCAGAGAAATCTGCTGCTGGATATGTCCCTGGCACAGCAGAGATCTGCTGCTGGACATGTCTCTGGCACAGCAGAGAGATCTGCTGCAGGACATGTCTATGGTACAGCAGAGAGATCTGCTGCTGGACATCTCACTGTTAAAGCGCAGAGAGTTATAGCTGGACATGTCTCTAGCACAGCAGAGAGATCTGCGGCTGGACATGTCTCTGGTACAGCAGAGATATCTGCTGCTGGACATGGCCCTGACACAGCATAGAGATCTGGTGCTGGACATGTCTCTGCTACAGCAGAGAAATCTGCTGCTGGATATGTCCCTGGCACAGCATAGTGATCTGCTGCTGGACATGTCTCAGGCACAGCAGAGAGATCTGCTGCTGGACATATCTCTGGTACAGTGCAGAGAGATCTGCTGCTGGACATTTCTCTGGTACAGTGCAGAGAGATCTGACGCTGGACATGACTCTGGTACAGCAGAGGGATCTGCTGCTGGACATGTCCCTGGCACAGCATAGAATTCTGCTGCTGGACATGTCTCTAGCACAGCAGAGAGATCTGCTGCTGGACATGTCTCTGGCACAGCAGAGAAATCTGCTGCTGGACATGTCTCTGGTACAGCAGAGAGATCTGCTGCTGGACATGGCCCTGACACAGCATAGAGATCTGCTGCTGGACATGTCTCTGGCATATCAGAGACATCTGCTGCTCGACATGTCTCTGCTACAGCAGAGAGATCTGCTGCTGGACATGTCTCTGCTACAGCAGAGAGATCTGCTGCTGGACATGTCACTGGCACAGTGCAGAGATCTGCTGCTCGACATGTCTCTGGTAGAGTGCAGAGAGATCTGCTGCTGGACATTTCTCTGGTACAGTGCAGAGAGATCTGCTGCTGGACATGTCTCTGGTACAGCAGAGAGATCTGCTGCTGGACATGTCTATAGCACAGTGCAGAGATCTGCTGCTAGACATGTCTCTGGTACAGTGCAGAAAGATCTGCTGCTGGACATGTCTCTGGCACAGCACAGAGATCTGCTGCTAGACATGTCTCTAGCACAGCAGAGAGATCTGCTGCTGGACATGTCTCTGGCACAGCAGAGAGATCTGCTGCAGGACATTTCTCTGGCACAGCAGAGAGATCTGCTGCTGGACATGTCACTAGCACAGTGCAGAGATCTGCTGCTAGACATGTCTCTGGTACAGTGCAGAGAGATCTGCTGCTGGACATTTCTCTGGTTCAGTGCAGAGTGATCTGCTGCTGGACATGTCTCTGGTACAGCAGAGAGATCCTATGCTGGACATGTCCCTGGCACAGCATAGAGGTCAGCTGCTGGACATGTCTCTGGCACTGCAGATAGATCTGCTGCTGGACATGTCTCTGGCACTTAAGAGAGATCTGCTGCTGGACATGTCACTAGCACAGCAGAGAGATCTGCTGCTGGACATGTCTCTGGCACAGCACAGAGATGTGCTGCTGGACATGTCTCTAGCACAGCAGAGAGATCTGTTGCTGGACATGTCTCTAACAGAGCAGAGAGATCTGCTGCTTAACATGTCTCCAGCACAGCAGAGAGATCTGTTGCTAGACTTGACTCTGGCACAGCAGAGAGATCTGCTGCTGGACATTTCTATGGTACAGCAGAGAAATCTGCTGCTGGACATGTCTCTAGAACAGCAGAGAGATCTGCGGCTGGACATGTCTCTGGTACAGCAGAGAGAACTGATGCTGGACATTTCCCTGACACAGCATGGAGATCTGCTGCTGGACATGTCTCTGGCACATCAGAGAGATCTGCTGCTGGAAATGTCTCTAGCACAGTGCAGACATCTGCCTCTAGACATGTCTCTAGTACAGTGCAGAGAGATCTGCTGGGGGACATGACTCTGGTACAGCGCAGAGAGATCTGTTGCTGGACATGTCCCTGGCACAGTGCAGAGAGATCTGCTGCTGGACATGTCTCTGGCACAGCAGAGAGATCTGCTGATGGACATGTCCCTGGCACAGCAGAGAGATCTGCAGCTGGACATGTCCCTGGCACAGCATAGAGATCTGCTGTGGACATCTCTCTGGCACAACAGAGAGATCTGCTGCTGGACATGTTCCTGGCACAGCATTGAGATCTGCTGCTGTACATGTCTATGGTACAGCTGAGAGAGCTGCTGCTGGACATGTCCCTGGCACAGCATAGAGACATGCTGCCGGACATCTCACTGGCACAACAGAGAGATCTGCTGCTGGACATGTCTCTGGAACAGCAGAGAGATCTGCTGCAGGACATTTCTCTGGCACAGCAGAGACATCTTCTCCTGGACATGTCTCTAACACAGCAGAGAGATCTGCTGTGGACATCGCTCTGGCACAGCAGAGAGATCTGCTGCTGGACATGTCCCTGGCACAGCATATATATCTGCTGCTGTACATGTCTATGGTACAGCTGAGAGATCTGCTGCTGGACATGTCCCTGGCACAGCATAGAGATATGCTGCTGGACATCTCTCTGGCACAGCATAGAGATCTGCTGCAGGACATGTCTCTGGCACAGCAGAGAGATCTGCTGCTGGAGATGTCTCTGGTAAGCAGAGAGATCTGCTGCAGGACATTTCTCTGGCACAGCAGAGACATCTGCTGCTGGACATGTCTCTGACACAGCAGAGAGATCTGCTGCTGGACTTGTCTCTAGCACAGCAGAGAGATCTACTACTGGACATGTCTCTGGTACAGTGCAGAGAGATCTGCTGCTGGAAATGTCCCTGGCACAGGGCAGAGAGATCTGCTGCTGGACATGTCTCTGGCACAGCACATAGATCTGCTGCTGGACATGTCTCTAGCACAGCAGAGAGATCTGCTGCTGGACATGTCTCTGGCACAGCAGAGAGATCTGCTGCAGGACATTTCTCTGGCACAGCAGAGAAATCTGCTGCTGGACATGACTCTAACACAGCAGAGAGATCTGCTGTAGGACATGTCTCTAGCACAGCAGAGAGATCTGCTGCTGGACATGTCTCTGGCACAGCAGAGAGATCTGCTACAGGACATTTCTCTGGCACAGCAGAGAGATCTGCCTCTAGACATGTCTCTAACACAGCAGAGAGATCTGCTGCTGGACATGTCTCTAACACAGCAGAGAGATCTGCTGCTGGACATGTCTCTAGCGCAGCAGAGAGATCTGCTGCTGGACATGTCTCTGGTACAGTGTATAGAGAGCTGCTGCTAGACATGTCTCTGGAACAGTGCAGCGAGATCTGCTGCAGGACATGTCCCTGGCACAGTGCAGAGAGATCTGCTGCTGGAGATGTCTCTGGCACAGCAGAGAAATCTGCTGCTGGATATGTCCCTGGCACAGCAGAGATCTGCTGCTGGACATGTCTCTGGCACAGCAGAGAGATCTGCTGCAGGACATGTCTATGGTACAGCAGAGAGATCTGCTGCTGGACATCTCACTGTTAAAGCGCAGAGAGTTATAGCTGGACATGTCTCTAGCACAGCAGAGAGATCTGCGGCTGGACATGTCTCTGGTACAGCAGAGATATCTGCTGCTGGACATGGCCCTGACACAGCATAGAGATCTGGTGCTGGACATGTCTCTGCTACAGCAGAGAAATCTGCTGCTGGATATGTCCCTGGCACAGCATAGTGATCTGCTGCTGGACATGTCTCAGGCACAGCAGAGAGATCTGCTGCTGGACATATCTCTGGTACAGTGCAGAGAGATCTGCTGCTGGACATTTCTCTGGTACAGTGCAGAGAGATCTGACGCTGGACATGACTCTGGTACAGCAGAGGGATCTGCTGCTGGACATGTCCCTGGCACAGCATAGAATTCTGCTGCTGGACATGTCTCTAGCACAGCAGAGAGATCTGCTGCTGGACATGTCTCTGGCACAGCAGAGAAATCTGCTGCTGGACATGACTCTAACACAGCAGAGATATCTGCTGTAGGACATGTCTCTAGCACAGCAGAGAGATCTGCTGCTGGACATGTCTCTGGAACAGCAGAGAGATCTACTGCAGGACATTTCTCTGGCACAGCAGAGACATCTTCTCCTGGACATGTCTCTAACACAGCAGAGAGATCTGCTGTGGACATCGCTCTGGCACAGCAGAGAGATCTGCTGCTGGACATGTCCCTGGCACAGCATATATATCTGCTGCTGTACATGTCTATGGTACAGCTGAGAGATCTGCTGCTGGACATGTCCCTGGCACAGCATAGAGATATGCTGCTGGACATCTCTCTGGCACAGCATAGAGATCTGCTGCAGGACATGTCTCTGGCACAGCAGAGAGATCTGCTGCTGGAGATGTCTCTGGTAAGCAGAGAGATCTGCTGCAGCACATTTCTCTGGCACAGCAGAGACATCTGCTGCTGGACATGTCTCTGACACAGCAGAGAGATCTGCTGCTGGACTTGTCTCTAGCACAGCAGAGAGATCTACTACTGGACATGTCTCTGGTACAGTGCAGAGAGATCTGCTGCTGGAAATGTCCCTGGCACAGGGCAGAGAGATCTGCTGCTGGACATGTCTCTGGCACAGCACATAGATCTGCTGCTGGACATGTCTCTAGCACAGCAGAGAGATCTGCTGCTGGACATGTCTCTGGCACAGCAGAGAGATCTGCTGCAGGACATTTCTCTGGCACAGCAGAGAAATCTGCTGCTGGACATGACACTAAGACACCAGAGAGATCTGCTGTAGGACATGTCTCTAGCACAGCAGAGAGATCTGCTGCTGGACATGTCTCTGGCACAGCAGAGAGATCTGCTACAGGACATTTCTCTGGCACAGCAGAGAGATCTGCCTCTAGACATGTCTCTAACACAGCAGAGAGATCTGCTGCTGGACATGTCTCTAACACAGCAGAGAGATCTGCTGCTGGACATGTCTCTAGCGCAGCAGAGAGATCTGCTGCTGGACATGTCTCTGGTACAGTGTATAGAGAGCTGCTGCTAGACATGTCTCTGGAACAGTGCAGCGAGATCTGCTGCAGGACATGTCCCTGGCACAGTGCAGAGAGACCTGCTGCTGGAGATGTCTCTGGCACAGCAGAGAAATCTGCTGCTGGATATGTCCCTGGCACAGCAGAGATCTGCTGCTGGACATGTCTCTGGCACAGCAGAGAGATCTGCTGCAGGACATGTCTATGGTACAGCAGCGAGATCTGCTGCTGGACATCTCACTGTTAAAGCGCAGAGAGTTATAGCTGGACATGTCTCTAGCACAGCAGAGAGATCTGCGGCTGGACATGTCTCTGGTACAGCAGAGATATCTGCTGCTGGACATGGCCCTGACACAGCATAGAGATCTGGTGCTGGACATGTCTCTGCTACAGCAGAGAAATCTGCTGCTGGACATGTCCCTGGCACAGCATAGAGATCTGCTGCTGGACATGTCTCAGGCACAGCAGAGAGATCTGCTGCTGGACATATCTCTGGTACAGTGCAGAGAGATCTGCTGCTGGACATTTCTCTGGTACAGTGCAGAGAGATCTGATGCTGGACATGACTCTGGTACAGCAGAGGGATCTGCTGCTGGACATGTCTCTGGTACAGTGTATAGAGAGCTGCTGCTGGACATGTCTCTGGAACAGTGCAGCGAGATCTGCTGCTGGACATGTCCCTGGCATAGTGCAAAGAGATCTGCTGCTGGATATGTCTCTGGCACAGCAGAGAGATCTGCAGCTGGACATGTCTCTGGCACAGCAGAGAGATCTGCTGCTGGACATGTCCCTGGCACAGCAGAGATCTGCTGCTGGACATGTCTCTGGCACAGCAGAGAGATCTGCTGCTGGACATGTCTATGGTGCAGCAGAGATATCTGCTACTGGACATCTCTCTGGTACAGTGCAGAGAGTTCTGCTGCTGAAAATGTCCCTAGCACAGCAGAGTGATCAGCGGCTGGACATGTCTCTGGTACAGCAGAGAGATCTGCTGCTGGACATGGTCCTGACACAGCATAGAGATCTGCTGCTGGAAATGTCTCTGGCACATCAGAGACATCTGCTGCTCGACATGTCTCTGCTACAGCAGAGAGATCTGCTGCTGGACATGTCCCTGGCACAGCATAGAGATCTGCTGCTGGACATGAATCAGCAACAGCAGAGAGATCTGCTGCTGGACATGTCTCTGGCACAGCTGAGAGATCTGCTGCTGGACATGTCACTAGCACAGCAGAGAAATCTGCTGCTGGACAGGTCTCTGGCACAGTACAGAGATCTGCTGCTGGACATGTCTCTAGCACATAGATCTGCTGCTGTACATGTCTCTGGCACACCAGAGAGATCTGCTGCAGGACATTTCTCTGGCACAGCAGAGACATCTGCTGCTGGACATGTCTATGGTAGAGCTGAGAGATCTGCTGCTGGACATGTCTCTGGCACAGCAGAGAGATCTGCTGCTGGACATGTCTCTAGCACAGTGCAGAGATCTGCTGCTAGACATGTCTCTGGTGCAGTGCAAAGCGATCTGCTGCTGGACATTTCTCTGGTACAGTGCAGAGAGATCTGATGCTGGACATGTCTCTGGTACAGCAGAGAGATCTGCTGCTGGACATGTCCCTGGCACAACAGAGAGGTCTGCTGCAGGACATGTTAATGGCACAGAATAGAGATCTGCTGATGGACATGTCCCTGGCACAGCATAGAATTCCGCTGCTGGACAAGACTCTGGCACAGCAGAGAGATCTGCTGCTGGACATGTCTCTGGCACAGCAGAGAGATCAGCTGCCGGACATGTCACCAGCACAGCAGAGAGATCTGTTGCTGGACATGTCTCCAGCACAGCAGAGAGATCTGCTGCTGGACATGTCTATGGTAGAGCTGAGTGGTCTGCTGCTGGACATGTCTCTGCTACAGCAGAGAGATCTGCTGCTGGACATGTCTCTAGCACAGTGCAGAGATCTGCTGCTAGACATGTCTCTGGTACAGTGCAGAGAGATCTGCTGCTGGACATTTCTCTGGTACAGTGCAGAGAGATCTGATGCTGGACATCTCTCTGATACAGCAGAGAGATCTGCTGCTGGACATGTCCCTGGCACAACAGAGAGATCTGCTGCTGGACATGTTAATGGCACAGAATAGAGATGTGCTGCTCGACATGTCCCTGGCACAGCATAGAATTCTGCTGCTGGACATGTCTCTGGCACAGCAGAGAGATCTGCTGCTGGACATGTCTCTGGCACAGCAGAGAGATCAGCTGCTGGACATTTCACTAGCACAGCAGAGACATCTGCTGCTGGACATGTCTATGGTAGAGCTGAGAGATCTGCTGCTGGACATGTCTCTGGCACAGCAGAGAGATCTGCTGCTGGACATGTCTCTAGCACAGTGCAGAGATCTGCTGCTAGACATGTCTCTGGTGCAGTGCAAAGCGATCTGCTGCTGGACATTTCTCTGGTACAGTGCAGAGAGATCTGATGCTGGACATGTCTCTGGTACAGCAGAGAGATCTGCTGCTGGACATGTCCCTGGCACAACAGAGAGGTCTGCTGCAGGACATGTTAATGGCACAGAATAGAGATCTGCTGATGGACATGTCCCTGGCACAGCATAGAATTCCGCTGCTGGACAAGACTCTGGCACAGCAGAGAGATCTGCTGCTGGACATGTCTCTGGCACAGCAGAGAGATCAGCTGCTGGACATGTCACTAGCACAGCAGAGAGATCTGTTGCTGGACATGTCTCCAGCACAGCAGAGAGATCTGCTGCTGGACATGTCTATGGTAGAGCTGAGTGGTCTGCTGCTGGACATGTCTCTGCTACAGCAGAGAGATCTGCTGCTGGACATGTCTCTAGCACAGTGCAGAGATCTGCTGCTAGACATGTCTCTGGTACAGTGCAGAGAGATCTGCTGCTGGACATTTCTCTGGTACAGTGCAGAGAGATCTGATGCTGGACATCTCTCTGATACAGCAGAGAGATCTGCTGCTGGACATGTCCCTGGCACAACAGAGAGATCTGCTGCTGGACATGTTAATGGCACAGAATAGAGATGTGCTGCTCGACATGTCCCTGGCACAGCATAGAATTCTGCTGCTGGACATGTCTCTGGCACAGCAGACAGATCAGCTGCTGGACATTTCACTAGCACAGCAGAGAGATCTGTTGCTGGACATGTCTCTGGCACAGCACAGAGATCTGCTGCGGGACATGTCTCTAGCACAGCAGAGAGATCTGCTGCTGGACATGTCTCTGGCACAGCAGAGAGATCTGCTGCAGGACATGTCTCTAACACAGCAGAGAGATCTGCTACTGGACATGTCTCTAGCACAGCAGAGAGATCTGCTGCTGAACATGTCTCTGGTTCAGCAGAGAGATCTGCTGCAGGACATTTCTCTGGCACAGAAGAGACAACTTCTACTGGACATGTCTCTAACACAGCAGAGAGATCTGCTGCTGGACATGTCTCTAGCACAGCAGAGTGATATGCTGCTGGACATGTCTCTGACACAGCAGAGAGATCTGCTGCTGGACTTGTCTCTAGCACAGCAGAGAGATCTACTACTGGACATGTCTCTGGTACAGTGCAGAGAGATCTGCTGCTGGACATGTCTCTAGCGCAGCAGAGAGATCTGCTGCTGGACATGTCTCTGGTACAGTGTATAGAGAGCTGCTGCTAGACATGTCTCTGGAACAGTGCAGCAAGATCTGCTGCTGGACATGTCCCTGCCACAGTGCAGAGAGATCTGCTGCTGGACATGTCTCTGGCACAGCAGAGAGATCTGCTGCTGGAGATGTCTCTGGCACAGCAGAGAAATCTGCTGCTGGACATGTCCCTGGCAAAGCAGAGATCTGCTGCTGGACATGTCTCTGGCACAGCAGAGAGATCTGCTGCTGGACATGTCTATGGTACAGCAGAGAGATCTGCTGCTGGGCATCTCTCTGATAGAGTGCAGAGAGTTCTGCTGCTGGAAATGACTCTAGCACAGCAGAGTGATCTGCGGCTGGACATGTCTCTGGTACAGCAGAGATATCCGCTGCTGGACATGTCCCTCACACAGCATAGAGATCTGGTGCTGGACATGTCTCTGCTACAGCAGAGAAATCTGCTGCTGGACATGTCCCTGGCACAGCATAGAGATCTGCTGCTGGACATGTCTCAGGCACAGCAGAGAGATCTGCTGCTGGACATATCTCTGGTACAGTGCAGAGAGATCTGCTGCTGGACATTTCTCTGGTACAGTGCAGAGAGATCTGATGCTGGACATGACTCTGGTACAGCAGAGGGATCTGCTGCTGGACATGTCCCTGGCACAACAGAGAGATCTGCTGCTGGACATGTTAATGGCACATAATAGAGATCTGCTGCTGGACATGTCCCTGGCACAGCATAGAATTCTGCTGCTGGACATGTCTCTGGCACAGCAGAGAGATCTGCTGCTGGACATGTCTCTGGCACAGCACAGAGATCAGCTGCTGGACATGTCACTAGCACAGTAGAGAGATCTGTTGCTGGACATGTCTCTGGTACAGTACAGAGAAAGCTGCTGCTGGACATGTCTCTGGCACAGCAGAGAGATCTGCTGCTGGACATGTCTCTGGCACAGCAGAGAGATCTGCTACAGGACATTTCACTAGCACAGCAGAGAGATCTGTTGCTGGACATGTCTCTGGCACAGCACAGAGATCTGCTGCGGGACATGTCTCTAGCACAGCAGAGAGATCTGCTGCTGGACATGTCTCTGGCACAGCAGAGAGATCTGCTGCAGGACATGTCTCTAACACAGCAGAGAGATCTGCTGCTGGACATGTCTCTAGCACAGCAGAGAGATCTGCTGCTGAACATGTCTCTGGTTCAGCAGAGAGATCTGCTGCAGGACATTTCTCTGGCACAGAAGAGACATCTTCTACTGGACATGTCTCTAACACAGCAGAGAGATCTGCTGCTGGACATGTAACTAGCACAGCAGATTGACATGCTGCTGGACATGTCTCTGGTACAGTGCAGAGAGAGCTGCTGCTGGACATGTCTCTGGTACAGTGCAGAGAGATCTGCTGTTGGACATGTCCCTGGCAAAGGGCAGAGAGATCTGCTGCTGGACATCTCTCTGGCACAGCACATAGATCTGCTGCTGGACATGTCTCTAGCACAGCAGAGAGATCTGCTGCTGGACATGTCTCAGGCACAGCAGAGAGATCTGCTGCAGGACATTTCTCTGGCACAGCAGAGAAATCTGCTGCTGGACATGTCTCTAACACAGCAGAGAGATCTGCTGCATGACATGTCTCTAGCGCAGCAGAGAGATCTGCTGCTGGACATGTCTCTGGCACAGCCGAGAGATCTGCTGCAGGACATTTCTCTGGCACAGCAGAGAGATATGCTGCTGGAAATGTCTCTAACACAGCAGAGAGATCTGCTGCTGGACATCTCTCTGGCACAGCAGAGAGATCTGCTGCAGGACATTTCTCTGGCACAGCAGAGAGATCTGCTGTTCGACATGTCTCTAACACAGCAGAGAGATCTACTGCTGGACATGTCTCTAGCACAGCAGAGAGATCTGCTGCTGGATATGTCTCTGGCACAGCAGAGAGATCTGCTGCAGGACATTTCTCTAAAACAGCAGAGAGATCTGCTGCTGGACATGCTCTAGCACAGCAGAGAACTGCTGCTGGACATGTCTCTGGTACAGTGCAGAGAGAGCTGCTGCTGGACATGTCTCTGGTACAGTGCAGAGAGATCTGCTGCTGGACATGTCTCTGGCACAGCAGAGAGATCTGCTGCTGGACATGTCTCTAGCACTGTGCAGAGATCTGCTGCTAGACATTTCTCTGGTACAGTGCAGAGAGATCTGCTGCGGGACATGTCTCTGGTACAGTGCAGATAGATCTGTTGCTGGACATGTCCCTGGCACAGTGCAGAGAGATCTGCTGCTGGACTTGTCTCTGGCACAGTGCAGAGAGATCTGCTGCTGGACATGTCCCTGGCACAGCATAGAGATCTGCTGCTGGACATGTCACTAGCACAGCAGAGAGATCTGCTGCTGGACATGTCTCTGGCACAGCAGAGAGATCAGCTGCTGGACATGTCACTAGCACAGCAGAGAGATCTGTTGCTGGACATGTCTCCAGCACAGCAGAGAGATCTGCTGCTGGACATGTCTATGGTAGAGCTGAGTGGTCTGCTGCTGGACATGTCTCTGCTACAGCAGAGAGATCTGCTGCTGGACATGTCTCTAGCACAGTGCAGAGATCTGCTGCTAGACATGTCTCTGGTACAGTGCAGAGAGATCTGCTGCTGGACATTTCTCTGGTACAGTGCAGAGAGATCTGATGCTGGACATCTCTCTGATACAGCAGAGAGATCTGCTGCTGGACATGTCCCTGGCACAACAGAGAGATCTGCTGCTGGACATGTTAATGGCACAGAATAGAGATGTGCTGCTCGACATGTCCCTGGCACAGCATAGAATTCTGCTGCTGGACATGTCTCTGGCACAGCAGAGAGATCTGCTGCTGGACATGTCTCTGGCACAGCAGAGAGATCAGCTGCTGGACATTTCACTAGCACAGCAGAGAGATCTGTTGCTGGACATGTCTCTGGCACAGCACAGAGATCTGCTGCGGGACATGTCTCTAGCACAGCAGAGAGATCTGCTGCTGGACATGTCTCTGGCACAGCAGAGAGATCTGCTGCAGGACATGTCTCTAACACAGCAGAGAGATCTGCTGCTGGACATGTCTCTAGCACAGCAGAGAGATCTGCTGCTGAACATGTCTCTGGTTCAGCAGAAAGATCTGCTGCAGGACATTTCTCTGGCACAGAAGAGACATCTTCTACTGGACATGTCTCTAACACAGCAGAGAGATCTGCTGCTGGACATGTAACTAGCACAGCAGATTGACATGCTGCTGGACATGTCTCTGGTACAGTGCAGAGAGAGCTGCTGCTGGACATGTCTCTGGTACAGTGCAGAGAGATCTGCTGTTGGACATGTCCCTGGCAAAGGGCAGAGAGATCTGCTGCTGTACATCTCTCTGGCACAGCACATAGATCTGCTGCTGGACATGTCTCTAGCACAGCAGAGAGATCTGCTGCTGGACATGTCTCAGGCACAGCAGAGAGATCTGCTGCAGGACATTTCTCTGGCACAGCAGAGAAATCTGCTGCTGGACATGTCTCTAACACAGCAGAGAGATCTGCTGCATGACATGTCTCTAGCGCAGCAGAGAGATCTGCTGCTGGACATGTCTCTGGCACAGCCGAGAGATCTGCTGCAGGACATTTCTCTGGCACAGCAGAGAGATATGCTGCTGGAAATGTCTCTAACACAGCAGAGAGATCTGCTGCTGGACATCTCTCTGGCACAGCAGAGAGATCTGCTGCAGGACATTTCTCTGGCACAGCAGAGAGATCTGCTGTTCGACATGTCTCTAACACAGCAGAGAGATCTACTGCTGGACATGTCTCTAGCACAGCAGAGAGATCTGCTGCTGGATATGTCTCTGGCACAGCAGAGAGATCTGCTGCAGGACATTTCTCTAAAACAGCAGAGAGATCTGCTGCTGGACATGCTCTAGCACAGCAGAGAACTGCTGCTGGACATGTCTCTGGTACAGTGCAGAGAGAGCTGCTGCTGGACATGTCTCTGGTACAGTGCAGAGAGATCTGCTGCTGGACATGTCTCTGGCACAGCAGAGAGATCTGCTGCTGGACATGTCTCTAGCACTGTGCAGAGATCTGCTGCTAGACATTTCTCTGGTACAGTGCAGAGAGATCTGCTGTGGGACATGTCTCTGGTACAGTGCAGATAGATCTGTTGCTGGACATGTCCCTGGCACAGTGCAGAGAGATCTGCTGCTGGACTTGTCTCTGGCACAGTGCAGAGAGATCTGCTGCTGGACATGTCCCTGGCACAGCATAGAGATCTGCTGCTGGACATGTCACTAGCACAGCAGAGAGATCTGCTGCTGGACATGTCTCTGGCACAGCACAGAGATCTGCTGCTGGACATGTCTATAGCACAGCAGAGAGATCTGCTGCGGGACATGTCTCTGGCACAGCAGAGAGATCTGCTGCAGGACATTTCTCTGGCAGAGCAGAGAGATCTGCTGCTGGACATGTCTATGGTAGAGCTGAGAGATCTGCATCTGGACATGTCTCTGGTACAGCAGAGAGATCTGATGCTGGACATGTCTCAAGCACAGTGCAGAGATCTGCTGCTAGACATGTCTCTGGTACAGTGCAGAGAGATCTGCTGCAGGACATTTCTCTGGTACAGTGCAGAGAGATCTGCTGCTGGACATGTCTCTGGTACAGCAGAGAGATCAGCTGCTGGACATGTCCCAGCACAGCATAGAGATCTGCTGCTGGACATGTCCCTGGAACAGTATAGAGATCTGCTGCTGGACATGTCTCAGGCACAGCAGAGAGATCTGCTGCTGGACATGTCTCTGGCAGAGCAGAGAGTTCTGCTGCTCGATATGTCACTAGCACAGCAGAGAGATCTGTTGCTGGACATGTCTCTGGCACAGCACAGAGATCTGCTGCTGGACATGTCTCTAGCACAGCAAAGAGATCTGCTGCTGGACATGTCTCTGGCACAGCAGATAGATCTGCTGCAGGACATTTCTCTGGCACAGAAGAGGGATCTGCTGCTGGACATGTCTCTAACACAGCAGAGAGATCTGCTACTGGACATGTCTCTAGCACAGCAGAGAGATCTGCTACTGGACATGTCTCTGGTACAGCAGAGAGATCTGCTGCAGGACATTTCTCTGGCACAGCAGGGACATCTTCTGCTGGACATGTCGTTAACACAGCAGAGAGATCTGCAGCTGGACATGTCCCTGGCACAGGGCAGAGAGACCTGCTGCTGGACATGTCTCTGGCACAGCACAAAGATCTGCTGCTGGACATGTCTCTAGCACAGCAGAGAGACCTGCTGCTGGACATGTCTCTGGCACAGCAGAGAGATCTGCTGCAGAACATTTCTCTGGCACAGCAAAGAAATCTGCTGCTGGACAAGTCTCTAACACAGCAGAGAAATCTGCTGCTGGACATGTCTCTGGCACAGCAGAGAGATCCGCTGCAGGACATTTCTCTGGCACAGCAGGGAGATCTGCTGCTGGTAATTTCTCTAACACAGCAGAGAGATCTGCTGCTGGACATGTCTATGGCTCGGCAGAGAGATCTGCTGCAGGACATATCTCTAGCACAGCAGAGAGATCTGCTGCTGGACATGTCTCTAACACAGCAGAGAGATCTGCTGCTGGACATGTCTCTAGCACAGCAGAGACATCTGCTCCTGGACATGTCACTGGCACAGCAGCGAGATCTGCTGCACGACATTTCTCTGGCACAGCAGAGAGATCTGCTGCACGACATGTCTCTAACACAGCAGAGAGATGTGCTGTTAGACATGTCTCTAGCACAGCAGAGAAATCTGCTGCTGAACATGTCTCTGTTACAGTGCAGAGAGGTCTGCTGCTGGACATGTCCCTGGCACAGTGCAGAGACATCTGCTGCTTGTCATGTCTCTGGCACAGCAGAGAGATCTGCTGCTGGACATGTCTCTGGCACAGCAGAGAGATCTGCTGATGGACATGTCCCTGGCACAGCAGAGATCTGCAGCTGGACATGTCTCTGGCACAGCAGAGAGATCTGCTGCTGGACATGTCTATCGCACAGCAGAGGGATCTGCTGCTGGACATCTCTCTGGTACAGTGCAGAGAGTTCTGCTGCTGGACATGTCTCTAGCACAGCAGAGAGATCTGCGGCTGGACATGTCTCTGGTACAGCAGAGAGATCTGCTGCTGGACATGTCCCTGACACAGCATAGAGATCTGCTGCTGGACATGTCTCAGGCACATCGGAGAGATCTGCTGCTGGACATTTCTCTGCGACAGCAGAGAGATCTGCTGCTGGACATGTCCCTGGCACAGCAACGAGATCTGCTGCTGGACATGTCTCTGGCACAGCAGACAGATCTGCTGCAGGACATGTCTCTGGCACACCAGAGAGATCTGCGGCTGGACATGTCACTAGCACAGCAGAGAGATCTGCTGCTGGACTTGTCTCTGGCACAGCACAGAGATCTGCTGCTGGACAGGTCTCTAGCACAGCAGAGAGATCTGCTGCGGGACATGTCTCTGGCACAGCAGAGAGATCTGCTGCAGGACATTCCTCTGGCACAGCAGAGAGATCTGCTGCTGCACATGTCTATGGTAGAGCTGAGAGATCTGCTGCTGGACATGTCTCTGGTACAGCAGAGAGATCTGCGGCTGGACATGTCTCTAGCACAGTGCAGAGATCTGTTGCTAGACATGTCTCTGGTACAACGCAGAGAGATCTGCTGCTGGACATTTCTCTGGTACAGCACAGAGAGATCTGCTGCTGCACATGTCTCTGGTACAGCAGAGAGATCTGCTGCTGGACATGTCCCTGGCACAGCATGGAGATCTGCTGCTGGACATGTCTCTGGCACTGCAGAGAGATCTGCTGATGGACATGTCTCTGGCACTGCAGAGAGATCTGCTGCTGGACATGTCACTAGCACAGCAGAGAGATCTCCTGCTGGACATGTCTCTGGCACAGCACAGAGATCTGCTGCTGGACATGTCTCTAGCACAGCAGAGAGATATGCTGCTGGAAATGTCTCTGGCAAGCAGAGAGATCTGCTGCAGGACATTTCTCTGGTACAGCAGAGAGATCAGCTGCTGGACATGTCTCTAGCACAGGAGAGAGATCTGTTGCTGGACATGTCTCTGGTACAGTGTAGAGAGAGCTGCTGCTGGACATGTCTCTGGTACAGTGTAGAGAGATCTGCTGCTGTACATGTCCCTGGAACAGTTCAGAGAGATCTGCTGCTGGACATGTCTCTGGTACAGCAGAGAGATATCGTGGAACATGTCTCTGGTACAGCAGAGAGATCTGCTGCTGGACATGTCCCTGGCACAGCAGAGATCTGCTGCTGGACATGTCTCTGGCACAGCAGAGATTTCTGCTACTGGACATATCTATGGTACAGCAGAGAGATCTGCTGCTGGACATGTCTCTGGCACAGCAGTGAGAACTGCTACTGGACATCTCCCTGGCACAGCATAGAGATCTGCTGCTGGCCATGTCTCTGGCACTGCAGAGAGATCTGCTGCTGGACATGTCTCTGGCACTGCACAGAGATCTGCTGCTGGACATGTCACTACCACAGCAGAGAGATCTCCTGCTTGACATGTCTCTGGCACAGCACAGAGATCTGCTGCTGGACATGTCTCTAGCACAGCAGAGAGATCTGCTGCTGGACATGTCTCTGGCAAGCAGGGAGATCTGCTGCAGGACATTTCTCTGGCACAGCAGAGAGAGCTGCTGCTGGCCATGTCTCTAACACAGCAGAGAGATCTGCTGCTGGACATGTCTCTAGCACAGCAGAGAGATCTGTTGCTGGACATGTCTCTGGTACAGTGCAGAGAGAGCTGCTGCTGGACATGTCTCTGGTACAGCGCAGAGAGATCTGCTGTTGTACAAGTCCCTGGCACAGTGAGAGAGATCTGCTGCTGGACATGTCTCTGGTACAGAAGAGAGATATGGTGCTGGACATGTCTCTGGTACAGCAGAGAGATCTGCTGCGGGACATGTCCCTGGCACAGCAGAGAACTGCTGCTGGACATGTCTCTGGCACAGCAGAGAGATCTGCTGCTGGACATGTCTATGGTACAGCAGAGAGATCTGCTGCTGGACATGTCTCTGGTACAGTGCAGAGAGATCTGCTGGACATGACTCTAGCACAGCAGAGACATCTGCGGCTGGACATGTCTCCGGTACAGCAGAGAGATCAGCTGCTGGACATGTCCCTGACACAGCATAGAGTTCTGCTGCTGGACATGTCTCTGGCACAGCAGAGAGATCTGCTGCTGGACATGCCTCTAGCACTGTGCAGAGATCTGCTCCGAGACATGTCTCTGGTACAGTGCAGAGCGATCTGCTGCGGGACATGTCTCTAGTACAGTGCAGAGAAAACTGCTGCTGGACATGACCCTGGCACAGTGCAGAGAGATCTGCTGCTGGACATGTCCCTGCAAAGCATAGAGATCTGCTGCTGGACATGTCTCTGGAACAGCAGAGAGATCTGCTGTTGGACATGTCTATGGTACAGCAGAGAGATCTGCTGCTGGACATTTCTATGTTACAGCAGAGAGATCTGCTGCTGGACATGTCTCTGGTACAGCAGAGAGATCTGCTGCTGGACATGTCTCTAGCACAGCGCAGAGATCTGCTGCAGGACATGTCTCTGGTACAGTGCAGAGAGGTCTGCTGCTGGTCATATATCTGGTAAGGTGCAGAGAGATCTGCTGCTGGAATTGTCTCTGGTACAGCAGAGAGATCTGCTGCTGGACTTGTCTCGGGCACAGCAGAGAGATCTGCTGCTGGACATGTCCCTGGCACAGCATAGAGATCTGCTGCTGGACATGACTCTGGCACAGCAGAGAGATCTGCTGCTGGACATGTCAATGGTACAGCAGAGAGATCTGCTGCTGGACATGTCTATGGAACGGCAGAGAGATCCGCTGCTAGACATGTCTCTGGTACAGCAGAGAGATCTGCTGCTGGACATGTCTCTAGCACAGTGCAGAGATCTGCTGCTGGACATGTCTCTGTTACAGCGCAGAGAGATCTGCTGCTGCACATGTCTCTGGTACATTGCATAGATTTCTGCTGCTGGAAATGTCACTGGTACAGCAGAGAGATATGCTGCTGGACATATCTCTGGTGCAGCAGAGAGATCTGCTGCTGGACATGTCTCTGGCACTGCAGAGAGATCTGCTGCTGGACATTTCTCTGGCACTGCAGAGAGATCTGCTGCTGGACATGTCACTAGCACAGCAGAGAGATCTCCTGCTGGACATGTCTCTGGCACAGCACAGAGTTCTGCTGCTGGACATGTCTCTAGCGCAGCAGAGAGATCTGCTGCTGGACATGTCTCTGGCAAGCAGAGACATCTGCTGCGGGACATTTCTCTGGCACAGCAGAGAGAGCTGCTGCTGGCCATGTCTCTAAAACAGCAGAGAGATCTGCTGCTGGACATGTCTCTACCACAGCAGAGAGATCTGTTGCTGGACATTTCTCTGGTACAGTGCAGAGAGAGCTGCTGCTGGATATGTCTCTGGTACAGTGCAGAGAGATCTGCTGCTGGACATGTCCCAGGCACAGTGCAGAGAGATCTGCTGCTGGACATGTCTCTGGTACAGCAGAGAGATATGGTGCTGGACATGTCTCTGGTACAGCAGAGAGATCTGCTGCTGGACATGTCCCTGCCACAGCAGAGATCTGCTGCTGGGCATGTCTCTGGCACAGAAGAGAGATCTGCTGCTGGACATGTCTATGGTACGGCAGGGAGATCTGCTGCTGGACATGTCTCTGGTACAGTGCAGAGAGATCTGCTGGACATGTCTCTAGCACAGCAGAGACATCTGCGGCTGGACATGTCTCTGGTACAGCAGAGAGAACAGCTGCTGGACATGTCCCTGACACAGCATAGAGTTCTGCTGCTGGACATGTCTCTGGCACAGCAGAGAGATCTGCTGCTTGACATGCCTCTAGCACAGTGCAGAGATCTGCTCCGAGACATGTCTCTGGTACAGTGCAGAGTGATCTGCTGCGGGACATGTCTCTAGTACTGTGCAAAGAGATCTGCTGCTGGACATGTCCCTGGCACAGTGCAGAGAGATCTGCTGCTGGACATGTCTCTGGCACAGCATCGAGATCTGCTGCTGGACATGTTCCTGCACAGCATAGAGATCTGCTGCTGGACATGTCTCTGGCACAGCAGAGAGATCTGCTGTTGGACATGTCTATGGTACAGCAGAGAGATCTGCTGCTGGACATTTCTATGGTACAGCAGAGAGATCTGCTGCTGGACATGTCTCTGGTACAGCAGAGAGATCTGCTGCTGGACATGTCTCTAGCACAGTGCAGAGATCTGCTGCAGGACATGTCTCTGGTACAGTGCAGAGAGATCTGCTGCTGTTCATGTATCTGGTAAGGTGCAGAGAGATCTGCTGCTGGAATTGTCTCTGGTACAGCAGAGAGATCTGCTGCTGGACTTGTCTCGGGCACAGCAGAGAGATCTGCTGCTGTACATGTCCCTGGCACAGCATAGAGATCTGCTGCTGGAGATGTCTCTGGCACAGCAGAGAGATCTGCTGCTGGACATGTCTATGGTACAGCAGAGGGATCTGCTGCTGGACATGTCTATGGTACTGCAGAGAGATCCGCTGCTAGACATGTCTCTGGTACAGCAGAGAGATCTGCTGCTGCACATGTCTCTAGCACAGTGCAGAGATCTGCTGCTGGACATGTCTCTGGTACAGTGCAGAGAGATCTGCTGCTGGACATGTCTCTAGCACAGCAGACAGATCTGCTGCTGGACATGTCTCTGGTGCAGCAGAGAGATCTGCTGCTGGACATATCCCTGACACAGCACAGAGATCTGCTGCTGGACATGTCTCTGTCACAGCAGAGAGATCAGCTGCTGGACATGTCTCTAGCACAGTGCAGAGATCTGCTGCTAGACATGTCTCTGGTACAGTGCAGAGAGATCTGCTGCAGGACATCTCTCTTGTACAGTGCAGAGAGATCTGTTGCTGGCCATGTCCCTGGCACAGTGCAGACAGATCTGCTGCTGGACATGTCTCTGGCACAGCAGAGAGATCTGCTGCTGCACATGTCCCTGGCACAGCATAGAGATCTGCTGCTGGACATGTCTCTGGCACAGCAGCGAGATCTGCTGCCGGACATGTCCCTGGCACAGCATAGATATCTGCTGCTGGACATGTCTCTGGCACAGTAGAGAGCTCTGCTGCTGGACATATCTATGGTACAGCAGAGAGATCTGCTGCTGGACATGTCTATGGTACAACAGAGAGATCTGCTGCGGGACATGTCTCTAGTACAGTGCAGAGAGATCTTATGCTGGACATGTCCCTGGCACAGCATAGAGATCTGCTGCTGGACATGACTCTGGCACAGCAGAGAGATCTGCTGCTGGACATGTCAATGGTACAGCAGAGAGATCTGCTGCTGGACATGTCTATGGAACGGCAGAGAGATCCGCTGCTAGACATGTCTCTGGTACAGCAGAGAGATCTGCTGCTGGACATGTCTCTAGCACAGTGCAGAGATCTGCTGCTGGACATGTCTCTGTTACAGCGCAGAGAGATCTGCTGCTGCACATGTCTCTGGTACATTGCATAGATTTCTGCTGCTGGAAATGTCACTGGTACAGCAGAGAGATATGCTGCTGGACATATCTCTGGTGCAGCAGAGAGATCTGCTGCTGGACATGTCTCTGGCACTGCAGAGAGATCTGCTGCTGGACATTTCTCTGGCACTGCAGAGAGATCTGCTGCTGGACATGTCACTAGCACAGCAGAGAGATCTCCTGCTGGACATGTCTCTGGCACAGCACAGAGTTCTGCTGCTGGACATGTCTCTAGCACAGCAGAGAGATCTGCTGCTGGACATGTCTCTGGCAAGCAGAGACATCTGCTGCGGGACATTTCTCTGGCACAGCAGAGAGAGCTGCTGCTGGCCATGTCTCTAAAACAGCAGAGAGATCTGCTGCTGGACATGTCTCTACCACAGCAGAGAGATCTGTTGCTGGACATTTCTCTGGTACAGTTCAGAGAGAGCTGCTGCTGGATATGTCTCTGGTACAGTGCAGAGAGATCTGCTGCTGGACATGTCCCAGGCACAGTGCAGAGAGATCTGCTGCTGGACATGTCTCTGGTACAGCAGAGAGATATGGTGCTGGACATGTCTCTGGTACAGCAGAGAGATCTGCTGCTGGACATGTCCCTGGCACAGCAGAGATCTGCTGCTGGACATGTCTCTGGCACAGAAGAGAGATCTGCTGCTGGACATGTCTATGGTACGGCAGGGAGATCTGCTGCTGGACATGTCTCTGGTACAGTGCAGAGAGATCTGCTGGACATGTCTCTAGCACAGCAGAGACATCTGCGGCTGGACATGTCTCTGGTACAGCAGAGAGATCAGCTGCTGGACATGTCCCTGACACAGCATAGAGTTCTGCTGCTGGACATGTCTCTGGCACAGCAGAGAGATCTGCTGCTTGACATGCCTCTAGCACAGTGCAGAGATCTGCTCCGAGACATGTCTCTGGTACAGTGCAGAGTGATCTGCTGCGGGACATGTCTCTAGTACTGTGCAAAGAGATCTGCTGCTGGACATGTCCCTGGCACAGTGCAGAGAGATCTGCTGCTGGACATGTCTCTGGCACAGCATCGAGATCTGCTGCTGGTCATGTTCCTGCACAGCATAGAGATCTGCTGCTGGACATGTCTCTGGCACAGCAGTGAGATCTGCTGTTGGACATGTCTATGGTACAGCAGAGAGATCTGCTGCTGGACATTACTATGGTACAGCAGAGAGATCTGCTGCTGGACATGTCTCTGGTACAGCAGAGAGATCTGCTGC
>NW_027598681.1:0-2500 GCF_964194155.1 Cetorhinus maximus
TCTCTGTATCCTCCTACAGCCCCTACAACCCTCCCTATCTCTGTAACCTCCTCCAGCCCCTACAACCCTCCCTATCTCTGTAACCTCCAGCAGCATCCACAATTTCTGTAGTAAGGGAGAGCCGCACTGTCGGAGGGTCAGTACTGAGGGAGAGCCGCACTGTCGGAGGGTCAGTACTGAGGGAGAGCCGCACTGTCAGAGGGTCAGTGCTGAGGGAGTGCCGCACTGTCGGAGGTCAGTGCTGAGGGAGTGCCGCACTGTTGGAAGGTCAGGACTGAGGGAGAGCCGCACTGTCGGAGGGTCAGTACTGAGGGAGCGCCGCACTGTCGGAGGGTCAGTACTGAGGGAGAGCCGCACTGTCGGAGGGTCAGTGCTGAGGGAGAGCCGCACTGTCGGAGGGTCAGTACTGAGGGAGAGCCGCACTGTCGGAGGGTCAGTGCTGAGGGAGCGCCGCACTGTCGGAGGGTCAGTACTGAGGGGGTGCCGCACTGTCGGAGGGTCAGTGCTGAGGGAGAGCCGCACTGTCAGGAGTTCCAGACTCTCCCCGCATCTCTCTCTGATGGTCAGTGACCTGGTGAGGGACACACATCAATCCAGCCTTTCTCTCTCCCCCTCTTTCCCTCTCCTTCTGTCCATCTCTTCCTTCTGGCTATTTCTCTGCTTTGCTTTCCTCCACTTCTGTCTTTTCTTCCTTCTTTTCATCCCTTCTCTTCCTTGTCTTTATCCTTCCTTCCCTTTTCCCCAGCCCCATCCTTTCAGTATTTCTCTCCATCTTGCTCATGTTCTTCCCTCTCTCCATTTTCTCCTTCCCTCCCTCCTTCTTTCCTTCTCTCTCCATTTTCTCCTTTCCTAACCTCTTCTCTCCCATCATTTCCACATTCCCTCTCTCCATTTTCTCCTTCCCTCCCTCCTTCCCTCCCAACATTTCCACATTCCCTCCCTCCATTTTCTCCTTCCCTCCCTCCTTCCCTCCCACCATTTCCACATTTCCTCCCTCCATTTTCTCCTTTCCTAACCTCTTCTCTCCCATCATTTCCACACTCCCTCTCTCCATTTTCTCCTTCCCTCCCAGCATTTCCACATTCCCTCCCTCCATTTTCTCCTTCCCTCCCTCCTTCCCTCTCACCATTTCCACATTCCCTCTCTCCATTTTCTCCTTTCCTAACCTCTTCTCTCCCATCATTTCCACATTCACTCTCTCCATTTTCTCCTTCCCTCCCAGCATTTCCACATTCCCTCTCTCCATTTTCTCCTTCCCTCCCTCCTTCCCTCCCTCATTTCCACATTCCCTCCCTCCGTTTTCTCCTTCCCTCCGTCCTTCCCTCCCACTATTTCCACATTCCCTCTCTCCATTTTCTCCTTCCCTCCCTCCTTCCCTCCCACCATTTCCACATTCCCGCTCTCCATTTTCTCCTTCCCTCCCTCCTTCCCTCCCCTCATTTCCACATTCCCTCCCTCCATTTTCTCCTTCCCTCACCTCTTTCCTCCCACCATTTCCACATTCCCTCCCTCCATTTTCTCCTTCCCTCCCTCCTTCCCTCCCACCATTTCCACATTCCCTCTCTCCATTTTCTCCTTTCCTAACCTCTTCTCTCCCATCATTTCCACATTCCCTCTCTCCATTTTCTCCTTCCCTCCGTCCTTCGCTCCCACCATTTCCACATTCCCTCTCTCCATTTTCTCCTTCCCTAACCTCTTCCCTCCCACTATTTCCACATTCCCTCTCTCCATTTTCTCCTTCCCTCCCTCCTTCCCTCCCCTCATTTCCACATTCCCTCTCTCCATTTTCTCCTTCCCTCACCTCTTTCCTCCCACCATTTCCACATTCCCTCCCTCAATTTTCTCCTTCCCTCCCCTCAATTCCACATTCCCTCCCTCCATTTTCACCTTCCCTCCCTCCTTCCCTCCCCTCATTTCCACATTCCCTCCCTCCATTATCTCCTTCCCTCCCTCCTTCCCTCCCACCAATTCCACATTCCCTCCCTCCATTTTCTCCTTCCCTCCCTCCTTCCCTCCCAACAATTCCACATTCCCTCCCTCCATTTTCTCCTTCCCTCCCTCCTTCCCTCCCAACAATTCCACATTCCCTCCCTCCATTTTCTCCTTCCCTCCCTCCTTCCCTCCCACCATTTCCACATTCCCTCCCTCCATTTTCTCCTTCCCTCCCTCCTTCCCTCCCACCATTTCCACCTTCCTTCCCTCCAGTCTCTCCTTCCTCCAAATCCCTCCTTCTCCATCCATCTCTCCCTCCCTCATCTTTCTCTGTACCGCTCCCTCTATTTATGCTTTCCTTCACCCTCATTTTCCCTCCCTCTGTGTAATCCCACCTTCCCTCTCTCTCGCTCTCTCCACACACACATGCACACAGTGAAGGGAGGGAGAGAGAATGGGAGAGAAAGGGAGAGGGAGAGCAAGGGATAGAGAGAGAGAGAATGAAGGAATGAGGAAGGGAGAGAGAGAGGGGGAGAGAGAGAGAGGGAGGGAGAAATGGAGAGGGACA
>NW_027598681.1:5000-37500 GCF_964194155.1 Cetorhinus maximus
AGGCGCGCACACACATACACACACACTCTCACATACACACACTCTCACAGACACGCAGACACACAGTCACACACAGACACAGTCATACACACTCACACTCACACAGACATACACACACTCAGAGACACAGACACACACATACACACACACTCACAGATACAGTCTCACACACACACACTCACTCACTCACACACGCGCACACACACACACACACCCAGCCACACAGACACCCACATACCGCCCCCCCACCCAGCCACACAGACACACAGACACACACACAAACACACTCACACAAAGACACAGACCAAACACAGAAACACAGACTCTCTAGTCTCCCATCCTCTCTCCTTCTTTCGTTCTATCTCTCCGTCTCTATCTCCCCATCTTTCTTTAAATCTCTCCACTCTCCTCTCTATCTTTCCATCTCTACCTCTCCAACTACCTCTCTTTTTCTCCATCTTTCTTTCTATCTCTCCACATTGTTCTCTCGCTCTCCACTGTCTTTCTATCACTCAACCTTTCTCTCTATCTCTCCCTCTCTACCTCTCTAGCATTCTCTCTATCTCTCAATCTTTCTTTCTTTCTCTCCACCTCTCTCTCTATCTTTCCATTTTTCTCTCTTTCTCTTCACCTTTCTTTCTCTCCACCCTTCTCGCTATCTTTCCACCTCTATCACTCCATCTTTCTCTCTACCTCGCCATCTTTCTCTCTATCTCTCCACGTCTTTCCCTATCTCCCCATCATTCTCTCCATCTTTCTCTCTCTCTCTCTCTCTCCCTCTCTACCTTTCTCTCTATCCCTCCATCTCTATCTCCCCATCTTTCTCTCTATCTCCATCTTTCAACCTTTCTCCATCTTTCTCTCTATCTCCATCTTTCGTTCTCTCTCCATCTTTCTCTCTATCTCGCCATCTTTCTAACTCTTCAACTTTCTCCCTAACTCGCCATCTTTCATTCTATCTCTCCATCTCTATCTCTCCATCTTTCATTCTATCTCTCCCACTCTACTCCCCACCTTTCTCTCAATCTCTCCATCTCTCTCTCTATTTCACTGTTTCTATCGCTTCATCTTTCATTCTCTCTCCCCATCTTTCTCTCTGTCTCTCCATCTCTGTCTCTCCTTTTCTATCGCTCCATCTTTCATTCTATCTCTCCCTCTCTATCTCTTCATCCTTCTCTCCATCTCTTCAACTTTCTCTCTGTCTAACTTTCTCTCTATCTCTCCATCTTTCTATCTTTCTCTCCAACTCTCCATCTTTCTTTCAATCTCTCCATCTTTCTCTCTATCTTTCTACCCTGCTATCTCTCCATCTTTCCATCTATCTCTTGATCTTTCTTTTTATCATTGTTCTTTCTACCTCTCTACCATCCTGCCCATCGCTCCATTTTCTTTCTTTCTCTCAATCTTTCTCTCTACCTCTCCGTCGTGCCCTCTCCATCTTTCTCTTTCTCTCCATCTTCCTCTCTACTTCTCCATCTCGACCTCTCCATCTTTCTCGCTTTCTCTCCAACTTTCTCCCTCCCTCTCCATCTCTATCTCTCTATCTTTCTCACTATCACCCTGCCTTTCCCTCTGTCACTCCGCCTTCCTACCTCTCCCTTCACTTCTCTCTCGTCCCATCCGTTCTGTCTATCTCTCCGTCTTCCTCCCGATTTGTCTCTCCACCTTTCTCTCTATCTCTCCATCTGTCTATTTTGTGGCTTTCTGTCTGTCTATCCATCAGTATCAGTCAATGCTGCGCCCCCACCAAGACACACGTGGACACTTCCCTCGATTGGCTAATTCGGCACTAGGCCTGGGATCTAGCCTGGGCCTTTCCTGGTGTGTGTGTGTGTGTGTGTGTGTGTCGGGGAGCCTAGTCCCGCACTAGACCAGGGATGGATTTGGGCCTCTACCAGCTGCCCTATGTCAGGTTGCCGATGTGTCTTGCACTCTTGGAAAGATTGTGTCCAGGGATTTTCCTGTTGGATACTCAGTTGAGTAGGTGTCTCTCCCTCTTTCTCACGGCCAGAAGTGAACCAAGGGTTAATGTAAAAGGGGGAGTCACGGTGTGAAATAGGCAAATTTCAGTTGGGAAACATGTTGGAGATAATCTGGGGTGTTTTTTCCAGCCCTGACTTTAGGCACCAGGAGTGTATGTATCAGTACAAACAAGGAAGTAACAGTACACAGGGAAACGTTTGAAATTACGGCAATATTCAAAAGGGAGCCCCAGTGGATCTATTCCAAACACAGATCTGGAACTGTACCAGCTGTCAGCTCCAGGTCCACAATAACTCAATACATCAAACACTGCATCATCCTATTATCCCGCTCTCTCCCCATAGCCCTGTATCAGGCCCCAAACTAATCCCACTGCCCCGCTCTCTCCCCATAGCCCTGTATCAATCCCCAAACTAATCCCACTGCCCCGCTCTCTCCCCATAGCCCTGTATCAATCCCCAAACTAATCCCACTGCCCCGCTCTCTCCCCATAGCCCTGTATCAATCCCCAAACTAATCCCACTGCCCCGCTCTCTCCCCATAGCCCTGTATCAATCCCCAAACTAATCCCACTGCCCCGCTCTCTCCCCATAGCCCTGTATCAATCCCCAAACTAATCCCACTGCCCCGCTCTCTCCCCATAGCCCTGTATCAATCCCCAAACTAATCCCACTGCCCCGCTCTCTCCCCATAGCCCAGTATCAATACCAAGCTAATCCCACTGCCCTTTACTCATTGTGTGTGTGTGTCTGTGTGTTTGAGTTTGTGTGTGTGAGTGTGTGTGTGGGTGATTGTGACTGAATGTGTGCAAATGTGTGTGCCTGTGTGAGTATGAGTGTGTGTGTGTGTGTCTGTGTTTGAGTGAGTGTGTGTGTGTGAGTGTGTGCAAATGTGTGTGCCTTTGTGTAAGTGTATGTGTGAGAGTGTGGGAGTACGTGTGTGAGTGTGTGAGAGTGTGTGTGTGCGATTGTGTGTGAGAGTGTGTGTGTGTGTGACAGTGTGTGTGTGTGTGATTGTGTGTGTGTGTGTGTGTGTGTATGTGTGTGTGTCTGTGAGTGTGTGTGAGTGTGTGACTGTGGGTGTGCATGTGTGTGTGTGTGTGTATGTGAGTATGTGTGTGTGTGGGTGTGTGTGAGTGGGTGTGTGTGTGTGTCTGTGAGTGTACAATTCTGGTCTCCATATCCCTCGCTTAGACCACACTTGGAGCACTGTGCACAGTCCCAGTCTCGTATCCCTCGCTTAGACCACACTCGGAGCACCGTGCACAGTTCCGGTCTCTGTATCCCTCGGTTAGACCCACACTCGGACCACCGTGCACGGTTCCAGTCTCCGTATCCCTCGGTTAGACCACACTCGGAGCACCGTGCACAGTCCCGGTCTCCGTATCCCTCGGTTAGACCACACTCGGAACACCGTGCACAGTTCCGGTCTCCGTATCCCTCGGTTAGACCACACTCGGAGCACCGTGCACAGTCCCGGTCTCCGTATCCCTTGGTTAGACCACATTCGGAGCACTGTGCACAGTTCCAGTCTCCGTATCCCTCGGTTAGACCACACTCGGGGCACTGTGCACAGTTCCGGTCTCCGTATCCCTCGGTTAGACCATACTGGGAGCACCGTGCACAGTTCCGGTCTCCGTATCCCTCGGTTAGACCACACTCGGAGCACCGTGCACAGTTCCGGTCTCCGTATTGTAAAAGGGATAGAGAGACACTGGAGAAGGTGTATGATGGATTTACCAGCCTGATACCAGAACGGAGAGGTTATAAATATCAGGAAGGATTGAACAGGCTGGGGCTCCTCTCTCTAGAACAGAGAAGGCCGAGGGGGTGACCTGATCGAGATCTTTGAGATAACGAAAGGGGTTTCGATAGGGTAGACGTAGAGAAGATGTTTCCCCTTGTGGGTGAGACCAGAACTCGGGCTGGAGGGGGAGGGGGTGGGGGGTCTGTCAATGTAAGAGAGTCACTGATAAATCCCAACGGGGAATTGGGGAGAAACGTCTTTACCCCGGAGAGCGGGGAGAGTGTGGAACTCGCTCCCACGAGGAGTGTGTGTGTGTACGTGTGTGTGTGTGTGTGAATGTGTGTGTGTGTGTGTGTGTGAGTGTGTTTGTGTGTGTGTGTGTGTGTGAGAGTGTGAGTGTATGTGTGTGTGAATGTGTGTGTGTTTGTGAATGTGTGTGTGTGTGTATACGTGTGTGTGTGAGTGTGTGTGAGTGTGTGTGTGTGTCTGTGTCTGTGTGTGTATGTGTGTGTGTACGTGTCTGTGTGTGTGTGTGTGTGTCTGTGTGTGTGTCTACATGTGTGTGTGTGTGAGTGTGAGTGTGAGAGTATGTGTGTGTGTGTGAGTGTGTGTGTGAGTGTGTGTGTGTGTCTGTGTGTGAGTGTGTGTGTGTGTGTGTGAGTGTGAGTGTGAGAGTGTGAGAGTGTGTGTGAGAGTGTGTGTGAGTGTGTGTGTATGTGTGTGTGTGTTTGAGTGTGAGAGTGTGAGTTGAGGGGGAGGAGGTCTCACCCCTGCTGACTGCCGTGTGCTGAATGCTGAACATGAGAAATGTTGACGTCAATGCTTGAGTAAACTGACTGCTCTGCTGTGCCCCTGGGGCATATATCCTGGAGATTCGATCTGCCCGTGAACAGAGAACCCTTTCTGTGCGAATCTCTCCTTCCTGCTGGGAACATATGATCCACGCCTGTCACCAGCCTAGAAGCTGAGTCCTTACACCGGGGATTTCCCTCACAGCCGATCTACGTCTTTCTCAGAAGCACCTTCCACTCCTATCCTGCCTGCTTCTGTCACATTAGGATTGGGCCTTGCTCAGAAGGAACATATACCATATTCCTCAGCTAGACCACACTCGGAGCACTGTGCACAGTCCCGGTCTCCGTATCCCTCGCTTAGACCACACTCGGAGCACCGTGCACAGTCCCAGTCTCCGTATCCCTCGGTTAGACCACACTGGGAGCACCGTGCACAGTTCCGGTCTCCGTATCCCTTGGTTAGACCACACTCGGAGCACCGTGCACAGTCCCGGTCTCCGTATCCCTCGGTTAGACCACACTCGGAGCACTGTGCACAGTCCCGGTCTCCGTATCCCTCGGTTAGACCACACTCGGAGCACTGTGCACAGTCCCGGTCTCCGTATCCCTCGGTTAGACCACACTCAGAGCACCGTGCACAGTTCCGGTCTCCGTATTGTAAAAGGGATAGAGAGACACTGGAGAAGGTGTATGATGGATTTACCAGCCTGATACCAGAACGGAGAGGTTATAAATATCAGGAAGGATTGAACAGGCTGGGGCTCCTCTCTCTAGAACAGAGAAGGCCGAGGGGGTGACCTGATCGAGATCTTTGAGACAACGAAAGGGGTTTCGATAGGGTAGACGTAGAGAAGATGTTTCCCCTTGTGGGTGAGACCAGAACTCGGGCTGGAGGGGGAGGGGGTGGGGGATCTGTCAATGTAAGAGAGTCACTGATAAATCCCAACAGGGAATTGGGGAGAAACGTCTTTACCCCGGAGAGCGGGGAGAGTGTGGAACTCGCTCCCACGAGGAGTGTGTGTGTGTACGTGTGTGTGTGTGTGTGAATGTGTGTGTGTGTGTGTGTGTGAGTGTGTTTGTGTGTGTGTGTGTGTGTGAGAGTGTGAGTGTATGTGTGTGTGAATGTGTGTGTGTTTGTGAATGTGTGTGTGTGTATACGTGTGTGTGTGAGTGTGTGTGAGTGTGTGTGTGTGTCTGTGTCTGTGTGTGTATGTGTGTGTGTACGTGTCTGTGTGTGTGTGTGTGTCTGTGTGTGTGTGTACGTGTGTGTGTGTGTGAGTGTGAGTGTGAGAGTATGTGTGTGTGTGTGAGTGTGTGTGTGAGTGTGTGTGTGTGTCTGTGTGTGAGTGTGTGTGTGTGTGTGTGTGAGTGTGAGAGTGTGAGTTGAGGGGGAGGAGGTCTCACCCCTGCTGACTGCCGTGTGCTGAATACTGAACATGAGAAATGTTGACGTCAATGCTTGAGTAAACTGACTGCTCTGCTGTGCCCCTGGGGCATATATCCTGGAGATTCGATCTGCCCGTGAACAGAGAACCCTTTCTGTGCGAATCTCTCCTTCCTGCTGGGAACATATGATCCACGCCTGTCACCAGCCTAGAAGCTGAGTCCTTACACCGGGGATTTCCCTCACAGCCGATCTACGTCTTTCTCAGAAGCACCTTCCACTCTTATCCTGCCTGCTTCTGTCACATTAGGATTGGGCCTCGCTCAGAAGGAACATATACCATATTCCTCAGCTAGACCACACTCGGAGCACTGTGCACAGTCCCGGTCTCCGTATCCCTCGGTTAGACCACACTCGGAGCACCGTGCACAGTCCCGGTCTCCGTATCCCTCGGTTAGACCACACTCGGAGCACCGTGCACAGTCCCGGTCTCCGTATCCCTCGGTTAGACCACACTCGGAGCACCGTGCACAGTCCCGGTCTCCGTATCCCTCGGTTAGACCACACTCGGAGCACCGTGCACAGTCCCGGTCTCCGTATCCCTCGGTTAGACCACACTCGGAGCACCGTGCACAGTCCCGGTCTCTGTATCCCTCGGTTAGACCACGCTCGGAGCACCGTGCACAGTCCCGGTCTCCGTATCCCTCGCTTAGACCACACTCGGAGCACCATGCACAGTTCCGGTCTCCGTATCCCTCGGTTAGACCACACTCGGAGCACCGTGCACAGTTCCGGTCCCTGTATCCCTTGGTTAGACCACACTGGGAGCACCGTGCACAGTCCCGGTCTCCGTATCCCTCGGTTAGACCACACTCGGAGCACTGTGCACAGTCCCGGTCTCCGTATCCCTCGGTTAGACCACACTCGGAGCACTGTGCACAGTCCCGGTCTCCGTATCCCTCAGTTAGACCACACTCAGAGCACCGTGCACAGTTCTGGTCTCCGTATTGTAAAAGGGATAGAGAGACACTGGAGAAGGTGTATGATGGATTTACCAGCCTGATACCAGAACGGAGAGGTTATAAATATCAGGAAGGATTGAACAGGCTGGGGCTCTTCTCTCTAGAACAGAGAAGGCCGAGGGGGTGACCTGATCGGGATCTTTGAGATAACGAAAGGGGTTTCGATAGGGTAGACGTAGAGAAGATGTTTCCCCTTGTGGGTGAGACCAGAACTCGGGCTGGAGGGGGAGGGGGTGGGGGATCTGTCAATATAAGAGAGTCACTGATAAATCCCAACGGGGAATTGGGGAGAAACGCCTTTACCCCGGAGGGCGGGGAGAGTGTGGGACTCGCTCCCACGGGGAGAGGGGAATCGTGTCGAGAGATTTAAGGTGGGGGGTGGGGATCGGGGAAGCTGGATAAACACAGGAGGGAGGGAGGAGTAGGAGGAGATGTGGATGGGGGGAGGGGGAGATGAAGAGGGGGAGGTGGGAGGAGGCTGGTGTGGGGGCAGGGAGGCCAGCACAGCGGAGAGGGGCCGAGTGGCCTGTTGTGGTACTGTGAACACTAACTTCAGTTCCATGGATCGATTGGAGAAGTTGGGACTGTTCTCCTCGGAGAAGAGAAGGTCGAGAGGGGATTTGATCGAGATGTTCAAAATCACGAGGGGTCCTGGGGCAGAGTGGATCGGGAGAAACTGTTCCCATTGGGGGAAGGATGGAGAAGCAGAGGGACACGGATTGAAGGCGATGGGTAAAAGGAGCGACGGAGACACGAGGAGAAACTTTTTCACACAGCGAGGGGTTAGGATCTGGAACGCACTGAGAGTGTGGGGGAGGGAGGGTCAATCGAGGGGGTTAGGGTCTGGAACGCGCTGCCTGAGAGAGTGGGGGAGGGAGGGTCAATGGAGGGGGTTAGGATCTGGAACGCGCTATCTGAAAGTTTGGGGAGGGAGGGTCAATCGAGGGGGTTAGGGTCCGGAACGCGCTGCCTGAGAGTGTGGGGGGAGGGAGGGTCAATCAAGGGGTTAGGGTCTGGGACGCGCTGCCTGAGAGTGTGGGGGAGGGAGGGTCAATCGAGGGGGTTAGGATCCGGAACGCGCTGCCTGAGAGTGTGGGGGAGGGAGGGTCAATCGAGGGGGTTAGGATCCGGAACGCGCTGCCTGAGAGTGTGGGGGAGGGAGGGTCAATCGAGGGGTTAGGGTCTGGAACGCGCTGCCTGAGAGTGTGGGGGAGGGAGGGTCAATCGGGGGGATAGGATCTGGAACGCGCTATCTGAAAGTTTGGGGAGGGAGGGTCAATCGAGGGGGATTCGGGATGTAACCGGGAAAGGCAAAATGTGCAGGGTGGAGGAAGGGAGAAGGTTGACGGTGGGGAAGGGGGTGGAGGGAGAAGTGAGAGTAGAGGCATTGGCCTTGCAGAGGGCCTGGCACAGATCTGACAGGCAGAGCGGCCTGACTGCAGCTGTTCTGAGATGGAGTGAAAGCTGTGAAATTCTCTGGGCCTGAACCTCGTAACAGGACGTTCGGGCTGTGACATTCTCCGTCCCTCGGAACAGGTAAAGAGGGACAATGGCTGGATACACAGAGAGATTTGTAGGACACAGCTAGAGAGAAGCTGTGTCAGTAAAGGCTCAGACATATTGGGTGAGGTAATGCCAAGTCGCATAGCTCGGGCGGGGTTAGCAGGCAGGCTTCCCGGCCTGTCCAAGAGGGAGGGACGTGGACCTGGAGACACGTTCCACTTCTCTGCGTCTGCTCCCACGCACTCCCTCAGGGTCAGTACTGAGGGAGAGACGCACTCCCTCAGGGTCAGTGCTGAGGGAGAGCCGCACTGTCGGAGGGTCAGTGCTGAGGGAGAGACGCACTCCCTCAGGGTCAGTGCTGAGGGAGAGCCGCACTGTCGGAGGGTCAGTGCTGAGGGAGCGCCGCACTGTCGGAGGGTCAGTGCTGAGGGAGCGCCGCACTGTCGGAGGGTCAGTTCTGAGGGAGAGCCGCACTGTCGGAGGGTCAGTGCTGAGGGAGCGCCGCACTGTCGGAGGGTCAGTGCTGAGGGAGCGCCGCACTGTCGGAGGGTCAGTGCTGAGGGAGCGCCGCACTGTCGGAGGGTCAGTGCTGAGGGAGCGCCGCACTGTCGGAGGGTCAGTGCTGAGGGAGAGCCGCACTGTCGGAGGGTCAGTGCTGAGGGAGAGCCGCACTGTCGGAGGGACAGTGCTGAGGGAGAGCCGCACTGTCGGAGGGTCAGTGCTGAGGGAGCGCCGCACTGTCGGAGGGACAGTGCTGAGGGAGAGCCGCACTGTCGGAGGGTCAGTGCTGAGGGAGAGCCGCACTGTCGGAGGGTCAGTGCTGAGGGAGTGCCGCACTGTCGGAGGGTCAGTGCTGAGGGAGAGCCGCACTGTCGGAGGGTCAGTGCTGAGGGAGAGCCGCACTGTCGGAGGGTCAGTGCTGAGGGAGAGCCGCACTGTCGGAGGGTCAGTGCTGAGGGAGTGCCGCACTGTCGGAGGGTCAGTACTGAGGGAGCGCCGCACTGTCGGAGGGTCAGAGTGCGCCCAACATCCCTGGAAGTGCCGCTCGGAGCTGTCGATGGGTGGGGTGGGGAGCAGGGGGAGTGCGGGTTGCCGATACACGAAACCCCTGCTTTGTTTTCTTGGGAAAGGCCGGGAGGAATACCAGAGGACAGAGAGTCACATTGTGAATGAAGGGCGGCCGGAAATAATGACACAGGAACGTGGTGAGGCAGCTGGTTGGGAACAGTGCCAGGGAATGTGGGAGGCACACTCAGTCATTCGCAAGGGTTATTGGGCAAGGAAAGGTCATTTTTCGACACACACACAACTCAGGCCACCACAAAGCCAATCGCTGGCCAAATCCCGCCCAAGAATAAATCATCCAAGCCTCTCTGCTCCTTGCCTGACTTCGTCAAAATCATGACATCAGCGACAGCCCTGAGTAATAGTGGCTGCTGTGGTCACAATACACAATCGTGGTTCCCTGGAATTCATGACTCTCTCCCTCTGTCTCTCTCTCTCTCTCTCTCTCTCTGACTCTCGTTCCGATGTCCGTGAGTCAGGGCACTGTGTCCACACACAGTCAAGAAGCGGATCCCCATCAGCAGACACTCCCCGGACAACAGGGTGACACACTCCAGAGCTGAGGGCGATCGCAAAGAGGCACTTACCGGAGACCAAGTCGACAATTCGACAACCAGTCCCAGAGGTGGAATGGACAGTGTATCTAACACACTGTGACACCCGGTCCCAGAGGGGGAAAGGACAGTGTATCTAACGCACTGTGACACCCGGTCCCAGAGGGGGAAAGGACAGTGTATCTAACGCAGTGTGACACCCGGTCCCAGAGGGGGGAAAGGACAGTGTATCTAACGCACTGTGACACCCGGTCCCAGAGGGGGAAAGGACAGTGTATCTAACGCACTGTGACACCCGGTCCCAGCGGGGGAAAGGACAGTGTATCTAACGCACTCTGACACTCGGTCCCAGAGGGGGAAAGGACAGTGTATCTAACGCAGTGTGACACCCGGTCCCAGAGGGGGAAAGGACAGGGTATCTAACGCACTGTGACACCCGGTCCCAGAGGGGGAAAGGACAGTGTATCTAACGCACTGTGACACCCGGTCCCAGAGGGGGAAAGGACAAAGTATCTAACGCACTGTGACACCCGGTCCCAGAGGGGGAAAGGACAAAGTATCTAACGCACTGTGACACCCGGTCCCAGAGGGGGAAAGGACAGCGTATCTAACGCACTGTGACACCCGGTCCCAGAGGGGGGAAGGACAGTGTATCTAACGCACTGTGACACCCGGTCCCAGAGGGGGAAAGGACAGCGTATCTAACGCACTGTGACACCCGGTCCCAGAGGGGGAAAGGACAGTGTATCTAACGCACTGTGACACCCGGTCCCAGAGGGGGAAAGGACAGTGTATCTAACGCACTGTGACACCCGGTCCCAGTGGGGGAAAGGACAGTGTATCTAACGCACTGAGACACCCGGTCCCAGAGGGGGAAAGTACAGTGTATCTAACGCACTGTGACACCCGGTCCCAGGCTGGGGAAGGACAGTGTATCTAACGCACTGTGACACCCGGTCCCAGAGGGGGAAAGGACAGCGTATCTAACGCACTGTGACACCCGGTCCCAGAGGGGGAAAGGACAGTGTATCTAACGCACTGTGACACCCGGTCCCAGAGGGGGAAAGGACAGTGTATCTAACGCACTGTGACACCCGGTCCCAGAGGGGGAAAGGACAGTGTATCTAACGCACTGTGACACCCGGTCCCAGAGGGGGAAAGGACAGTGTATCTAACGCACTGTGACACCCGGTCCCAGAGGGGGAAAGGACAGTGTATCTAACGCACTGTGACACCCGGTCCCAGAGGGGGAAAGGACAGTGTATCTAACGCACTGTGACACCCGGTCCCAGAGGGGGAAAGGACAGTGTATCTAACGCACTGTGACACCCGGTCCCAGAGGGGTTAAGGGCAGTGTATCTGAGGGTTTTGCTCTCAGTCCCAGGCCGGCTGTTCGATCAGCTCTCCATAGGCCCGGGATGCAGCCTGGGCGTTTCCTGCTCTGTGTGTAGGTTGTGAGAGGAAGGAGAGAGGGTCTGGTGGAGTGAATCAGGAATCTGTCTGGATGGACAGTGGAATAATGCCGATCTCAGCTTCTCTTTCTTTCTCTCATTCTGACACTCTCTCTCTCTTCTCTCCATCTGTCTCTCTATCTCTCTCTCACACTCAGCTTTCTCCTTCATTACCTCGTTCTATCTCTGTCAATCTTTCTCACTCCATATTCTCTTTGCCAATGTCTCCTTCTCTCTCTCTCTGTCTGTCTCTCTCTCTCTGTCTCTCTCTCTCTGTCTCTGTCTGTCTCTGTCTCTCTGTCTATCTGTCTCTGTCTCTGCCCCCGACTCTCTCTCTGTCTCTCTCTCTCTGTCTGTCTGCCTGTCTCTGTCTCTGCCCCTGACTCTCTATTTTTCTCTCTCTCTCTCTCTCTGTTTCTCTCTCTGTGTTTGTCTGTCCCTCCGTCGGACTCTCTCTCTGTCTCTGTGACACCCTCTCTCTCTGTCTCTCTCTCTGTCTCGCTCTGTTTCTATGCCTCTCTCTCTGTCGCTCTCTTGCTCTCTCTCTCTCTCACTTGTCTCTGACTCCCTCTCTCTCTTTTTCTGTCTGTCTGTCTCTGTCTGTCTGTCTGTTTGTCTCTCCCTCTCTCTGTCTCACTCTCTGACTGTCTCTTTTTCCCTGTCTCTCTCTCGCTCTCTCTCTCTGCCTATCTGTCTCCCTGTCTCCTCTCTCTCTCTATCTCTGTCTCTGCCACCATCTCTCACTCTCTCTCCATCTCTCTCTCTCTGCCTCTCTCTTTCCCTGTCTCTTTCTCTCTCATTCTCTCTGCCTCTCCCTCTCTCTCTGTCTCTCTCTCTCTGACTCTCACTCCCTGTCACTCTCTCTCTGCCTCTCTCTCTCTCTCTCTCTAGGCCTCTAACGCTGTCTCTGCCTGTCTGTCCATCTCTCTCTCTCTCTGCCTCTCTCTCTCACTCTGAGCCTCACTCTCCGTTTGTCTCTGTCTCTGTCTATCTATCTCTGCCTCTCTATCTGTGCCTCTCTCTCTCTGTCTCTCTCTCTCTCTCTCTATCTCTGCCTCTGTATCTGTGCCTCTCTATGTCTCTGTCTCTTTCTCGCTCTCTGTCTCTGTCTCTGTCTCTCTCTCTCTGCCTCTCTCTCTCTCTCTCTGTCTCTCTCTCTCTCTCTCTGTCTCTCTCACTGTCTCTCTCCCTTTCTCTCTCTCTCTCTCTCTATGTCTCTCTCTCTCTCTGTCTGTCTGCCTTTCTCTCTCTCCTTCCAGCCAAGTGCTAGAAAAGGGGACTAGGACAGATAGGTGCTTGATGGCCGGCAGGGACATGATGGGCTGAAGGGCCTGTTTCTGTGCTGTATATCTCTATGACTCTCTTTCTCCCTCCCTCTGCTTCTCTCGTTTATCTCTCTCCCTATTTATCTCTCTCACTCTCGTTCTCTGCCTCTCTGCCTCTGTGTCTCACTCTTTCTCTGTCTCTGACACCTTCGTTCTCTCTCTCTCTCTCTCTCTCTCTCTCTCTCTCCCTGTCTGTCTTTCTTTCTAGCTCCGTTTTTCTCTCTCACACCCTCTGTCCCTCACTGCCCCTCTGTCTATCTCACTGACCCCTGTTTCTCTCTCTCTCTCTCTCTGTCCCTCTGTCTCTCTGTCTCTCTCTCTCTCTATCTATCTCGCTGCCCCTCTGTCTATCTCACGGTCCCCCTGTCTCTCTCTCTCTCTCTCTCTCTCTGTCCCTCTGTCTCTCTCTCTCTCTATCTATCTCGCTGCCCCTCTGTCTATCACACTGTCCCCCGGTCTCTCTGTCTCTCTCTCTGTCCTTCTGTCTCTCTCTCTCTCTATCTATCTCTCTGTCCCTCTCTCTCTCTCTCTCTCTCTCTCTCTGTCCCCCTGTCTCTCTCTCTCTCTGCCTCTCTCTCTCTGTCTCTCTCTCTCTCTGTGTTCCTCTGTCTCTCTCTCTCTCTCTCTCTCTGTTTCTCTCTCTCTCTCTCTCTGTCCCTCTGTCTCTCTCTCTCTCTGTCCCCTGTCTCTGTCCTCCGTCAATCTCTCTCTCCGTCTCTCTGTCCCTCTCTGTCTCTCTCTCTCTGTCCCTCTGTCTCTCTCTCTCTCTTTCTCTCTTTCTCTCTCTCTCTCTCTTTCTCTCTGTCTCTCTCTCTCTCTCTCTCTGTCCCTCTGTCTCTCTCTCTCTCTCTCTTCGTCTCTCTGTCCCTCTCTCTCTCTCTGTCCCTCTTTCTCTCTCACTCCCTTTCTCTCTGTCTCTCTCTCTCTCTCTCTCCATCTCTCTCTCTCTGCCCCCTGTTTCCCTGTCCCCCTGTTGCACTCTCTCACTGTCTCTCATATCCCACCCCTCTCTCTCTCTCTCTCTCTCTCTCTCTCTCTCAGTTCCCTGTATCTCGGTCCCCCTGTCGCTCTCTCTCTCCATTTCTTCGCTTCTCTGGCTCTCCCCCTCACCCTCTCTCTCTCTGTCTCTCTTTCGCCCTGTCTATCTCTCTCTGCCCCTGTCTCTCTGTCACTCGGTCACGCTGCCTCTGTTCCTGTCCCCCTGTCTCTCTCTCTCTGTCTCTCTTTCTCACTGTCCCCCTGTCGCTCTCTCTCTGTCTCTCTCTCTCTCTCTCCCTCCCTCTGTCTCTGTCTCTGTCTCTCTCTATCAGTCCCCCTCTATCTGTCTCCCTGTCACTCCCTCTCTCTCTCTCTACCTCCCCCTCTCTCTCTCTCACACTCCCTCTCTCCCCCTCCACCCGGTCTGATTCCTGTGGGAGGGAACTCTGCACTGCCTGGGGCTCTCTGGATCCAGACTCTAAGGACGGGAACAGTGAGAGGGAAAGAGTTTCCCCAGTGGGGGACATCTGGGAACGTGGGGAGCTGAGGGGTGGGAGAGGCCGGGGAATTGTGCTGTGGCCCACGGCAGTGTGTAGCTGTGGGCTGGGGTGGGTAAGAACGAGGAAGCAGTGAGAGACGGAGAGCAGCACCCAAACATTTCAGCTATTCACCTCCTGACTGGAAGAGGCAGATCAGGGAAAGTATAAAGGACGGGGAGAAAAGAATCTGTGAAAAATTCCTTCCCCTGGACTCACAGCAACAAGAAACTGGGAAACAGAAACCAAAAGATGTCCAGGTTAACCAGACCCCAGACGGCCGGGAGTTTTATATCGACTGGTCAGGGACTCCAGCGATCATGTCCCACTCCTCTCAGCGCTACAGACACCAGTAACACAGGAGAGGAAGTGTATCTAATGCACTGGGACACCCGGTCCTAGAGGGGGAAAGGACAGTGTATCTAACGCACTGTGACACCCGGTCCCAGAGGGGGAAAGGACAGCGTATCTAATGTACTGTGACACCCGGTCCCAGAGGGGGAAAGGACAGCGTATCTAATGCACTGTGACACCCGGTCCCAAAGGGGGAAAGGACAGTGTATCTAACGCACTGTGACACCCGGTCCCAGAGGGGGAAAGGACAGTGTATCTAACGCACTGTGACACCCGGTCCCAGAGGGGGAAAGGACAGTGTATCTAACGCACTGTGACACCCGGTCCCAGAGGGGGAAAGGACAGTGTATCTAACGCACTGTGACACCCGGTCCCAGAGGGGGAAAGGACAGTGTATCTAACGCACTGTGACACCCGGTCCCAGAGGGGGAAAGGACAGTGTATCTAACGCACTGTGACACCCGGTCCCAGAGGGGGAAAGGACAGTGTATCTAACGCACTGTGACACCCGGTCCCAGAGGGGGAAAGGACGGTGTATCTGAGGGTTTTGCTCTCAGTCCCAGGCCGGCTGTTCGATCAGCTCTCCATAGGCCCGGGATGCAGCCTGGGTGTTTCCTGCTCTGTGTGTGGGTTGTGAGAGGAAGGAGAGAGGGTCCGGTGGAGTGAATCAGGAATCTGTCTGGATGGACAGTGGAATGATGCCGATCTCAGCTTCTCTTTCTTTCTCTCATTCTGACACTCTCTCTCTCTTCTCTCCATCTGTCTCTCTATCTCTCTCTCACACTCAGCTTTCCCTTTCATTACCTCGTTCTATCTCTGTCAATCTTTCTCACTCCAAATACTCTTTTCCAATGTCTCCTTCTCTCTCTTTCTGTCTGTCTGTCTGTCTCTCTGCCCCTGACTCTCTCTCTCTCTCTGTCTGTCTGTCTATCTATCTGTCTCTGTCTCTGTCCCTGACTCTCTTTCTTTCTCTCTCTGTTTCTCTCTCTGTGTTTGTCTGTCCCTCCGTCGGTCTCTCTCTCAGTCTCTGTGACACCCTCTCTCTCTGTCGCTCTCTTGCTATCTCTCTCTCACTTGTCTCTGACACCCTCTCTCTCTTTATCTGTCTGTCTCTGTCTGTCTGTCTGCTTGTCTCTCCCTCTCGCTGTCTCACTCTCTGCCTGTCTCTTTTTCCCTGTTTCTCTCTCCGTCTCTTTCTGTCTCTCTCTGTCTCTCTCTCTCTTTCTCTCACTCTGTCTCTCTCTCTCTCTTTCTCCCTTTCTGTCTCTCTCTCCCCCTGTCTCTGTCTCTCTCTCTCTCTCGGTCCCGCTGCCTCTGTCCCTGTCCCCCTGTCTCTCTCTCTATCTCTGTCTCTCTCTCTCTCTCTGTCCCCCTGTCGCTCTCTCTCTGTCTCTCTCTCTCTCTCTCTCCCTCTGCCTCTGTCTCTGTCTCTCAGTCCCACTCTATCTGTCTCCCTGTCATTCCCTCTCTTTCTCTACCTCCCCATGTCTCTCTCACACTCCCTCTCTCCCCCTCCACCCGGTCTGATCGCTGTGGGAGGGAGCTCTGCACTGCCTGGGGCTCTCTGGATCCAGACTCTAAGGACGGGAACAGTGAGAGGGAAAGAGTTCCCCCAGTGGGGGAAATCTGGGAACGTGGGGAGCTGAGGGGTGGGAGAGGCCGGGGAATTGTGCTGTGGCCCACGGCAGTGTGTAGCTGTGGGCTGGGGTGGGTCAGAACGAGGAAGCAGTGAGAGACGGAGAGCAGCACCCAAACATTTCAGCTATTCACCTCCTGACTGGAAGAGGCAGATCAGGGAAAGTATAAAGGACGGGGAGAAAATAATCTGTGAAAAATTACTTCCCCTGGACTCACAGCAACAAGAAACTGGGAAACAGAAACCAAAAGATGTCCAGGTTAACCAGACCCCAGACGGCCGGGAGTTTTATATCGACAGGTCAGGGACTCCAGCGATCATGTCCCACTCCTCTCAGCGCTACAGACACCAGTAACACAGGAGAGGAAGCGTATCTAACGCACTGTGACACCCGGTCCTAGAGGGGGAAAGGACAGCGTATCTAACGCACTGTGACACCCGGTCCCAGAGGGGGAAAGGACAGTGTATCTAACGCACTGTGACACGCACTCCCAGAGGGGGAAAGGACAGTGTATCTAACGCACTGTGACACCCGGTCCCAGAGGGGGAAAGGACAGCGTATCTAACGCACTGTGACACCCGGTCCCAGAGGGGGAAAGGACAGTGTATCTAACGCACTGTGACACCCGATCCCAGAGGGGGAAAGGACAGTGTATCTAACGCACTGTGACACCCGGTCCCAGAGGGGGAAAGGACAGCGTATCTAACGCACTGTGACACCCGGTCCCAGAGGGGGAAAGGACAGTGTATCTAACGCACTGTGACACCCGGTCCCAGAGGGGGAAAGGACAGTGTATCTAACGCACTGTGACACCCGGTCCCAGAGGGGGAAAGGACAGTGTATCTAACGCACTGTGACACCCGGTCCCAGAGGGGGAAAGGACAGTGTATCTAACGCACTGTGACACCCGGTCCCAGAGGGGGTAAGGACAGTGTATCTAACGCACTGTGACACCCGGTCCCAGGGGGGGAAAGGACAGTGTATCTAACGCACTGTGACACCTGGTCCCAGAGGGGGAAAGGACAGCGTATCTAACGCACTGTGACACCCTGTCCCAGAGGGGGAAAGGACAGTGTATCTAACGCACTGTGACACCCGGTCCCAGAGGGGGAAAGGACAGCGTATCTAACGCACTGTGACACCCGGTCCCAGAGGGGGAAAGGACAGCGTATCTAACGCACTGTGACACCCGGTCCCAGAGGGGGAAAGGACAGCGTATCTAACGCACTGTGACACCCGGTCCCAGAGGGGGAAAGGACAGTCTATCTAACGCACTGTGACACCCGGTTCCAGAGGGGGGAATGGACAGTGTATCTAACGCACTGTGACACCCGGTCCCAGAGGGGGAAAGGACAGTGTATCTAACGCACTGTGACACCCGGTCCCAGAGGGGGAAAGGACAGTGTATCTAACGCACTGTGACACCCGGTCCCAGAGGGGGAAAGGACAGTGTATCTAACGCACTGTGACACCCGGTCCCAGAGGGGTTAAGGACAGTGTATCTGAGGGTTTTGCTCTCAGTCCCAGGCCGGCTGTTCGATCAGCTCTCCATAGGCCCGGGATGCAGCCTGGGAGTTTCCTGCTCTGTGTGTAGGTTGTGAGAGGAAGGAGAGAGGGTCCGGTGGAGTGAATCAGGAATCTGTCTGGATGGACAGTGGAATGATGCCGATCTCAGCTTCTCTTTCTTTCTCTCATTCTGAAACTCTCTCTCTCTTCTCTCCATCTGTCTCTCTATCTCTCTCTCACACTCAGCTTTCTCCTTCATTACCTCGTTCTATCTCTGTCAATCTTTCTCACTCCAAATACTCTTTTCCAATGTCTCCTCTCTCTCTCTGTCTGTCTGTCTGTCTCTCTGCCCCTGACTCTCTCTCTCTCTCTTCTGTCTCTGTCTCTGCCGCTGACTCTCTCTCTCTGTATCTCTGTCTCTGCCCCTGACTCTCTCTCTCTCTCTGTCTGTCTGTCTCTGACTCTGTCTCTGCCCCTGACTCTCTTTCTTTCTCTCTCTGTTTCTCTCTCTGTGTTTGTCTGTCCCTCCGTCGGTCTCTCTCTCAGTCTCTGTGACACCCTCTCTCTCTGTCTTTCTCTCTGTCTCTGTGACACCCTCTCTCTCTGTCTCTCTCTCTGTCTCGCTCTGTTTCTATGCCTCTCTCTCTGTCGCTCTCTTGCTCTCTCTCTGTCTCACTTGTCTCTGACACCCTCTCTCTCTTTATCTGTCTGTCTCTGTCTGTCTGTCTGTCTGCTTGTCTCTCCCTCTCGCTGTCTCACTCTCTGCCTGTCTCTTTTTCCCTGTTTCTCTCTCTGTCTCTCTCTGTCTCTATCTCTCACTCTGTCTCTCTCTCTCTTTCTCCCTGTCTGTCTCTCTCTCCCCCTGTCTCTGTCTCTCTCTCTCTCGGTCCCGCTGCCTTTGTCCCTGTCCCCCTGTCTCTCTCTCTCTCTCTCTCTCTGTCTCTCTCTGTCTCTCTCTCTGTCTCTCTCTCTCTCTCTCTCTCTGTCTCCCTGTCGCTCTCTCTCTGTCTCTCTCTCTCTCTCTCTCCATCTGTCTCTGTCTCTGTCTCTCAGTCCCCCTCTATCTGTCTCCCTGTCACTCCCTCTCTCTCTCTACCTCTCCCTCTCTCTCTCTCTCACTCCCTCTCTCCCCCTCCACCCGGTCGGAACCCTGTGGGAGGGAGCTCCGCACTGCCTCGGGTTCTCTAGATCCAGACTCTAAGGACGGGAACAGTGAGAGGGAAAGAGTTTCCCCAGTGGGGGAAATCTGGGAACGTGGGGAGCTGAGGGGTGGGAGAGGCCGGGGAATTGTGCTGTGGCCCACGGCAGTGTGTAGCTGTGGGCTGGGGTGAGTCAGAACGAGGAAGCAGTGAGAGACGGAGAGCAGCACCCAAACATTTCAGCTATTCACCTCCTGACTGGAAGAGGCAGATCAGGGGAAGTATAAAGGACTGGGAGAAAAGAATCTGTGAAAAATTCCTTCCCCTGGACTCACAGCAACAAGAAACTGGGAAACAGAAACCAAAAGATGTTCAGGTTAACCAGACCCCAGACGGCCGGGAGTTTTATATCGACAGGTCAGGGACTCCAGCGATCACATCCCACTCCTCCCAGCGCTACAGACACCAGTAACACAGGAGACAAAGTGGATCTCACGCACTGTGACACCCGGTCCCAGAGGGGGAAAGGACAGTGTATCTAACGCACTGTGACACCCACTCCCAGAGTGGGAAAGGACAGTGTATCTAACGCACTGTGACACCCGGTCCCAGAGGGGGAAAGGACAGTGTATCTAACGCACTGTGACACCCGGTCCCAGAGGGGGAAAGGACAGTGTATCTAACGCACTGTGACACCCGGTCCCAGAGGGGGAAAGGACAGTGTATCTAACGCACTGTGACACCCGGTCCCAGAGGGGGAAAGGACAGTGTATCTAACGCACCTTGACACCCGGTCCCAGAGGGGGAAAGGACAGTGTATCTAACGCACTGTGACACCCGGTCCCAGAGGGGGAAAGGACAGTGTATCTAACGCACTGTGACACCCGGTCCCAGAGGGGGAAAGGACAGTGTATCTAACGCACTGTGACACCCGGTCCCAGAGGGGGAAAGGACAGTGTATCTAACGCACTGTGACACCCGGTCCCAGAGGGGGAAAGGACAGTGTATCTAACGCACTGTGACACCCGGTCCCAGAGGGGGAAAGGACAGCGTATCTAACGCACTGTGACACCCGGTCCCAGAGGGCGGAAAGGACAGTGTATCTAACGCACTGTGACTCCCGGTCCCAGAGGGGGAAAGGACAGCGTATCTAACGCACTGTGACACACGGTCCCAGAGGGGGAAAGGACAGCGTATCTAACGCACTGTGACACCCGGTCCCAGAGGGGGAAAGGACAGCGTATCTAACGCACTGTGACACCCGGTCCCAGAGGGGGAATGGACAGCGTATCTAACGCACTGTGACACCCGGTCCCAGAGGGGGAAAGGACAGTGTATCTAACGCACTGTGACACCCGGTCCCAGAGGGGGAATGGACAGCGTATCTAACGCACTGAGACACCCGGTCCCAGAGGGGGAATGGACAGCGTATCTAACGCACTGTGACACCCGGTCCCAGAGGGGGAAAGGACAGCGTATCTAACGCACTGTGACACCCGGTCCCAGAGGGGGAATGGACAGCGTATCTAACGTACTGAGACACCCGGTCCCAGAGGGGGAATGGACAGCGTATCTAACGCACTGTGACACCCGGTCCCAGAGGGGGAAAGGACAGTGTATCTAACGCACTGTGACACCCGGTCCCAGAGGGGGAATGGACAGCGTATCTAACGCACTGAGACACCCGGTCCCAGAGGGGGAATGGACAGCGTATCTAACGCACTGTGACACCCGGTCCCAGAGGGGGAAAGGACAGTGTATCTAACGCACTGTGACACCCGGTCCCAGAGGGGGAAAGGACAGTGTATCTAACGCACTGTGACACCCGGTCCCAGAGGGGGGAATGGACAGTGTATCTAACGCACTGTGACACCCGGTCCCAGAGGGGGAAAGGACAGTGTATCTAACGCACTGTGACACCCGGTCCCAGAGGGGGAAAGGACAGTGTATCTAACGCACTGTGACACCCGGTCCCAGAGGGGGAAAGGACAGTGTATCTAACGCACTGAGACACCCGGTCCCAGAGGGGGAATGGACAGTGTATCTAACGCACTGTGACACCCGGTCCCAGAGGGGGAAAGGACAGCGTATCTAACGCACTGTGACACCCGGTCCCAGAGGGGGAAAGGACAGCGTATCTAACGCACTGTGACACCCGGTCCCAGAGGGGGAAAGGACAGTGTATCTAACGCACTGTGACACCCGGTCCCAGAGGGGGAAAGGACAGTGTATCTAACGCACTGTGACACCTGGTCCCAGAGGGGTTAAGGACAGTGTATCTAACGCACTGTGACACCCGGTCCCAGAGGGGGAAAGGACAGTGTACCTAACGCACTGTGACACCCGGTCCCAGAGGGGTTAAGGGCAGTGTATCTGAGGGTTTTGCTCTCAGTCCCAGGCCGGCTGTTCGATCAGCTCTCCATAGGCCCGGGATGCAGCCTGGGCGTTTCCTGCTCTGTGTGTGGGTTGTGAGAGGAAGGAGAGAGGGTCTGGTGGAGTGAATCAGGAATCTGTCTGGATGGACAGTGGAATGATGCCGATCTCAGCTTCTCTTTCTTTCTCTCATTCTGACACTCTCTCTCTGTTCTCTCCATCTGTCTCTCTATCTCTCTCTCACACTCAGCTTTCTCCTTCATTACCTCGTTCTATCTCTGTCAATCTTTCTCACTCCATATTCTCTTTTCCAATATCTCCTTCTCTCTGTCTGTCTGTCTGTCTCTGCCCCTGACTCTCTCTCTGTCTGTCTATCTGTCTGTCTCTGTCTCTGCCCCTGACTCTCTCTCTCTCTGTCTCTCTCTCTCTCTGTCTATCTGTCTGTCTCTGTCTCTGCCCCTGACGCTCTCTATCTCTGTCTCTCTCTCTCTGTCTATCTGTCTGTCTCTGTCTCTGCCCCTGACTCTCTCTCTTTCTGTCTCTCTCTCTGTCTCTCTCCCTCTCTCTCTTTCTCTCTGTCCCTCTGTTGGTCTCTCTCTCTGTCTCTGCCACCCTCTCTCACTCTCTCGCTGTCTCTCTCTCTTTCTGTCTCATTCTCTCTGCCTCTCCCTGTCTCTTTGTCTCTGTTTTTCTCTCTCTCTCTCTGTCTCTCTCTCTACCTGTCTTCCTCTCTCTCTCTCTCTGTCTCTTTGACACTCTCTCTCTCCATCTGCCTGTTTCTCTTTCTCTCCCTCTCCCTCTGCCTCTCTCTCTGTCTCCCTCTCTCTCTCTGCCTCTCTGTCTCTCACTCTGCACCTCTCTATCTGTTTGTTTCTCTTTCTCTCTCTCTCTCTCTCTCTCTCTCTCTCTCTCTCTCCCTTTCTCTCTCCCATTCTCCCTCTCTCTCCCTCTCCCTCTCTCCCTCTCTCTCCCTCTCTCTCTCTCTCTTTCCTTCTCTCCCTCTCCCTATGCCTCTAACTCTGCCTGTCTGGTCCTCTCTCTCTCTCCTTGTGTCTCTCCCTCTCTATGTCTCTCTGCCTCTCACCCTGAGCCTCACTTTCCTTTTGCCTCTCTCTCTGTCTCTGCCACCCTCTCTCACACTCTCTCTCTGTCTGTCTGTCTCTCTCTGTCACTTTCTCTCTGCCTCTCTCTTACCCTGTCTCTTTCTCTCCCTTTCTCTCTCATTCTCTCTGCCTCTCCCCCTCTCTATGTCTCTGTTTCTCTCTCCCTCTGTCTGTATCTCACTCCCTGCCTCTCTCCTTCTCTCTCTGCCTGCCTCTCTCTGACTCCCTCTTGCTCTCTGCTTCTCTCCTTTGTCTCTCCCTCTCTCTCTTTCTCTATGCCTCTAACTCTGTCTCTGCCTGTCTGTCCATCACTCTCTCCCTCTCTCTCTTTTTGTCTCTCTCTCTCTCTCACTCTGAACCTCGCTTTCCTTTTGTCTCTGTCTCTGTCTATCTCTCTCTGCCTCTCTCTCTCTCTCTTTCTCTGTCTGTCTGCCTTTCTCTCTCTCCTTCCAGCCAAGTGCTAGAAAAGGGGACTAGGACAGATAGGTGCTTGATGGCTGTCAGGGACATGATGGGCTGAAGGGCCTGTTTCTGTGCTGTATATCTCCATGACTCTCTCTCTCTCCCTCTCTCTGCTTCTCCCGGTTATCTCTCTCGGTCTGAGAGGGGGAAAGGACAGCCTATCTCAGTGACCCCCACCCATTCTGATATACGCCACTGAAGTCTGTTTCTTGGCAGGGGATCGGATGGTCTGGTGCGGCTGCATTAATCCCCAGTGATGGACTCGAATCCTGGGATAGGCCCCCCCACCGTCCCTCTGATGGTTTGCGGGCAGGGCCCATCGCAAGGGCAGGAAAGGACCAGGCTTCATTCCCGGCCTAGTGCGGAGAACCCCTCCCTCCCCGCCGGTTAAGTGACGAGGAGGCATGAGTTAATGGTGGCTTCCGTTGCCTGGACTACCGACGGCTAAATAGTGAGGGGGGGGGCGTTGGCAGCCGGCGGGATCTTGCTGTGCGTACGCTGGCAGCCGGGGTTTTCCGGCATCACAATGGTGGCCGCTCGGCGCAGAGGTTTCGGTAATAATTCGGTAGGTCTGAAGGAGCCTTCGTAGCCCGGTGTCGGTTAACGCTAAGTGTTTATCGGCTCTTGGGTTATTTTTAAAGTCAAGCGTGCCAGTTGGGAGCTGTCTCCGTGCTGGCTGGTACACAGGTCTCAGTCCCACGCGAGGCTGACCGGCTGGTGCAGGGCCCACGCACCCTCTGACCTCACCGTGTGGGCATCACAGGGACTCAGCCCCACGTTAACCCCCCCAAATGTGCCAGCGGTTGATGCTCAGACTTGTCCCTCTGCACAGGAAGAGGGAGTAAGTGTTTTACAGAGACAGACATGAAGTCGTTGTTCATTTTCGATCGGTGAGATTGACAGGGATTTTGGTCTTTAATGGTTTCCTGGCGGCGCTCGCAAGGGCTGTCTCATCTCCAACACTAACCTCCAGCCCAGAATCGCTTCCCTCGCACCATTTTCAACCATTTTCACCTGCACCGATAACCCTCCCTATCTCTGTAACCTCCTCCAGCCCCTACACCCCTCCCTATCTCTGTAACCTCCTCCAGCCCCTACACCCCTCCCTATCTCTGTAACCTCCTCCAGCCCCTACAACCCTCCCTATCTCTGTAACCTCCTCCAGCCCCCTACAACCCTCCCTATCTATGTAACCTCCTCCAGCTCCGACAACCCTCCCTATCTCTGTAACGTCCTCCAGCCGCAACAACCCTCCCAATCTCTGTAACCTCCTCCAGCCCCTACAACCCTCCCTATCTCTGTAACCTCCTCCAGTCCCCTACACCCCTCCCTATCTCTGTAACCTCCTCCAGCCCCTACACCCCTCCCTATCTCTGTAACCTCCTCCAGCCCCGACAACCCTCCCTATCTCTGTAACCTCCTCCAGCCCCTACAACTCTCCCTATCTCTGTAACCTCCTCCAGCCCCAACGATTCTCCCTATCTCTGTAACCTCCTCCAGCCCCTATAACCCTCCCTATCTCTGTAACCTCCTCAAGCCCCTACAACCCACCCTATCTCTGTAACCTCCTCCAGCCCCTACAACCCTCCCTATCTCCGTAATCTCCTCCAGTCCCCTACACCCCTCCCTATCTTTGTAACCTCCTCCAGCCCCTACTTCCCTCCCTATCTCTGTAACCCCCTCCAGTCCCTACACCCTTCCCTATCTCTGTAACCTCCTCCAGCCCCTATAACCCTCCCTATCTCTGTAACCTCCTCAAGCCCCTACAACCCACCCTATCTCTGTAACCTCCTCCAGCCCCTACAACCCTCCCTATCTCCGTAATCTCCTCCAGTCCCCTACACCCCTCCCTATCTTTGTAACCTCCTCCAGCCCCTACTTCCCTCCCTATCTCTGTAACCCCCTCCAGTCCCTACACCCTTCCCTATCTCTGTAACCCCCTCCAGCCCCGACAACCCTCCCTATCTCTGTAACCTCCTCCAGCCCCTACACCCCCTCCCTATCTCTGTAACCTCCTCCAGTCCCTACAACCCTCCCTATCTCTGTAACCTCCTCCAGCCCCTACACCCCTCCCTATCTCTGTAATCTCCTCCAGCCCCTACACCCCCTCCCTATCTCTGTAATCTCCTCCAGCCCCTACACCCCCTCCCTATCTCTGTAACCTCCTCCAGCCCCTACAACCCTCCCTAGCTCTGTAATCTCCTCCAGCCCCTACTTCCCTCCCTATCTCTGTAACCTCCTCCAGCCCCACAACCCTCCCAATCTCTGTAATCTCCTCCAGCCCCTACACCCTCCCTATCTCTGTAACCTCCTCCAGCCCCTACAACACTCCCTATCTCTGTAACCTCCTCCAGCCCCTACAACCCTCCATCTCTGTAACCTCCTCCAGCCCCTACAACCCTCCCTATCTCTGTAATCTCCTCCAGCCCCTACACCCTCCCTATCTCTGTAACCTCCTCCAGCCCCTACAACACTCCCTATCTCTGTAACCTCCTCCAGCCCCTACAACCCTCCATCTCTGTAACCTCCTCCAGCCCCTACACCCCCTCCCTATCTCTGTAACCTCCTCCAGCCCCTACACCCCTCCCCATCTCTGTAACCTCCTCCAGCCCCTACACCCCCTCCCTATCTCTGTAACCTCCTCCAGCCCCTACACCCCTCCCTATCTCTGTAACCTCCTCCAGCCCCTACACCCCTCCCTATCTCTGTAACCGCCTCCAAATCTACAACCCCCCGAGATCGCTGTGCTCCATCCAATTCCAGCCTCTTGTGCGTACCCAAATTCCCATTGCTCCACCATTGTTGTTTCAATCTCAGGATGAGGGAGTCACTATCTACTCCAGCATCTATTGCCCACCCCTTATTGCCCCTTGAGAAGGTGGTGGGTGAGCCACCTTCTTGAGCCGCTGCAGTCCCCGTGTGGTGTAGGTACACCCACAGCGCTGTTAGGGAGGGAGTTCCAGGATTTGGGCCCAGCGACAGTGAAGGAACGGCCGGTATATTTCCCAAGTCGGGATGGGTGAGGGGCTCGGAGGGGAACTTCCAGGTGGTGGTGTTCCCCATGTGTCTGCTGCCCTCGTCCTTCTAGATGGTAGAGGTCATGGGTTTGGGCGGCGCTGTTGACAGAGCCTTGGTGAGTTGCTGCAGTGCATCTTGTAGATGGTACACACACTGCTGCTACTGTGCGTCGGTGGTGGAGGGAGTGAATGTTTGTGGATGGGGCGCCAATCAAGCGGGGCTGCTTTGTCCTGGACGGTGTCATGTTGTGGGAGCTGCACTCATCCAGGCAAGTGGGGAGTATTCCATCACACTCCTGACTTGTGCCTTGTCGATGGTGGACAGGCTTTGGAGAGTCAGGAGGTAAGTTATTTGCAGTAGTCACAGTATTTATATGGCTAGTCCAGTTTGGTTTCTGGTCAATGGTAACACACACACAGAAACACACACTCACACTCACACACATACACACACTCACAGACACACACACACTCACACACACACACACACACACACTCATACACACTCACACACACATACACACTCACAGACACACACACACTCACAGACACACACACACTCACAGACACACACACACAAACACGCGCACACACACACATTCACAGGTACACACACACACACACAGACACACTCACACACACACACACGCACACTCACAGACACACACACACTCACAGGCACATACACACAGACACGCTCACACACACACACACACACTCCCAGACACACACACACTCACAGGCACACACACACATACTCCCAGACACACACACACTCCCAGACATGCAAACACACACACACTCACAGACACACACACAGACTCACACACAGACTCACAGACACACACACACTCACAGACACACTCACACACACTCCCAGACACACACACGCACACACACACTCACAGACACACACACAGACTGCCAGGCACACACACACACAGACTCACAGACACACTCACACACACACACTCACACAGACACACACACATTCACAGACACACACACACTCACAGACACACTCACACTCACACACTCTCAGACACACACTTTCAGACACACACACACAACACACACAATTCAAAGGCCTATTAAGGCCATTAATGGAGGAATTGAATGAAATCTTTCGCTGCCCGTCCAACCTTACAACAGGCAGAAAGCCCCAGCGACCTGTCGAGTTTTCAGGAAACCTCATCCACGGGGACGGCGGGACGAGGATCCCCGCAGCAATGAAACGTCAGATAAACCTTAACGTTTCACCAACACCAACAGCAACTTCTCGCTGGTGGGACCGAGCCACTCGAGGGGACGTGTCTTTTTTAACCCATTTCAAATTCTTTATTTTTAGTTCTTAAAAATCTTTGTTTCCACTCGGGCAGCTCCGTGGCTCAGGGAGCTTTTCCCCACACGCCTGCCCTCCTCCCTCGCCCGCACAGGCAGCGCTGAGCGCGCGTCCGACGCTGGGCGGTGAAACCGCGGTCCGGCACCCTCCACCGAGCCCACCCGACAAGGGCAAAACTCCTGGCCACACAGACACACGCACACAGAAATTGCACCTCTTCCAGTCTCACGTTTCGAACTCGCACAAACGAACACTTTGGACTCCAAGTCGGTATAAAACACTCTGGTGATATTTATTCACAGTGATTCCTATGTACAGTAAAATATATATACACCATGGGGGAGGTGATGGGGTAGCGGTATTGTCATGTCACTGGACGAGATAGGGGACCCGGGGTCGAATCCCCCTCAAGGCAGATGATGGAATTTGAATTTGATTAAAAATCTGGAGTTGAAAAGTCTTATAATGACCATGAAACCATTGCTGACTGTTGTAAAAAAAACCCATCTGGTTCATTGTTGTTAAAAAAAACCCATCTGGTTCATTGTTGTTAAAAAAAACCCATCTGGTTCATTCTTGTTAAAAAAAAACCCATCTGGTTCATTGTTGTAAAAAAACACATCTAGTTCATTGTTGTAAAAAAACCCATCTGGTTCATTCTTGTTAAAAAAAAACCCATCTGGTTCATTGTTGTAAAAAAACCCTTCTGGTTCATTCTTGTTAAAAAAAAACCCATCTGGTTCATTGTTGTAACAAAACACATCTGGTTCATTCTTGTTAAAAAAAACCATCTGGTTCATTGTTGTAAAAAAACACATCTGGTTCATTCTTGTAAAAAAACCCCATCTGGTTTATTCTTGTTAAAAAAATCCATCTGGTTCATTGTCGTATAAAACCCATCTGGTTCATTGTTGTAAAAAAACACATCTGGTTCATTCTTGTTAAAAAAACCCATCTGGTTCATTGTTGTAAAAAAACCCATCTGGTTCATTGTTGTAAAAAAACCCATCTGGTTCATTGTTGTAAAAAAACCCCATCTGGTTCATTCTTGTTAAAGAAAAACATCTGGTTCATTGTTGTAAAAAAACCCATCTGGTTCATTCTTGTTAAAAAAAAAACCGATCTGGTTCATTGTTGTAAAAAAAACCCATCTGGTTCATTCTTGTTAAAAAAAAACCGATCTGTTTAATTGTTGTAAAAAAAAACCCAGCTGGTTCATTGTTGTAAAAAAAACCCATCTGGTTCATTCTTGTTAAAAAAAAACCCATCTGGTTCATTCTTGTTAAAAAAAAAACATCTGGTTCATTGTTGTAAAAAAACCCATCTGGTTCATTCTTGTTAAAAAAAAAAACCATCTGGTTCATTCTTGTTAAAAAAAAACCCATCTGGTTCATTCTTGTTAAAAAAAAAACATCTGGTTCATTGTTGTAAAAAAACACACCTGGTTCATTGTTGTAAAAAAACCCATCTGGTTCATTGTTGTTAAAAAAAGCCATCTGCTTTATTTTTGTTAAATAAAAAACCCATCTGGTTCATTGTCGTATAAAACCCATCTGGTTCACGGATGTCCTTTAGGGCAGGAAATTGGCCGTCCTTACCCGGTCTGGCCTACACGTGACTCCAGACCCACAGCCATGTGGTTGACTCTGAAATGCCCTCTGAACAAGGGGCAGTTAGGGGATGGGGCAATAAATGCTGGCCTAGCCAGCGACGCCCGCATCCCATGCACAAATAATAAATAAAAGCAGGCATGGTGCTGTGTACCCCTTTCACAGCTTTAATAGTCTCTGTTACACTTTGTGCATTCCTTGGTTGACAATGTGAGGAGTGGGCAGGGGAGAAGGGAATCGGAGAGCAACCAGCGCCCGAAGGTCAGGGGAAGTGAGGGAACTGGGATGTGTATTAGGGAGTGCAGGACTTCCAGGAGAGGGATGTGGCGTTTACTGGACCAGAGGGGCCTTGCTCATCATGACAGCTAAGGACCTCCGGGTGCGAATGAGCCAGAGTCGGTACTCCCGGAGGATCAGATACCCCCGCAGCCTCCGCTGGAAGGGCGCTGGTGCGTCCAGGGACCCGAGGGGATCTTCGACTGGGGAGGGCCTCGCCTGGTGGAGGACGGAGAGGGCGGCGGTGAGGCGCCGCAGCAGGGGCGTGAGGTTGTCGCGGAGCTCGTTAAGGAGGAGGAGGAGGGCGGTCCGGTTGGGACTGAGCTCCCGCTGGTCGTCCAGGACGAGCTGCAGGTACTCCTGGAAGAGGGAGTAGGCCTGGTGGTTCTCCAGCAAGCGCTGCTCATCCGTCATGTTCCGCCAGGCTCGGTAAGGGATGGAGGCCCTGGGCAGGCCGCTGAGCCACAGGCCCTCCGCAGAAAAGTCGCTCCCGTTGAAAGGAACCCCCTGGTTGAGCAGCTGAAAGAGAAAGAGAGGCATTTCAGAACCTGCTGCGCGGAGGAACTCCGGCCGAATCGGACCCTCCCATCCCAAAACATCGGAGGGTCAGCGCCGAGGGAGCGCCGCACTGTTGGAGGGTCAGTGCTGAGGGAGCGCCGCACTGTCGGAGGGTCAGTGCTGAGGGAGAGCCGCACTGTTGGAGGGTCAGTGCTGAGGGAGAGCCGCACTGTCGGAGGGTCAGCGCTGAGGGAGAGCCGCAGTGTCGGAGGGTCAGTGCTGTGGGAGCGCCGCACTGTCGGAGGGTCAGTGCTGAGGGAGAGCCGCACTGTCGGAGGGTCAGTGCTGACGGAGCGCCGCACAGTCGGAGGGTCAGTGCAGAGGGAGCGCCGCACTGTCGGAGGGTCAGTGCTGAGGGAGAGCCGCACTGTCGGACGGTCAGTACTGAGGGAGCGCCGCACTGTCGGAGGGTCAGTGCTGAGGGAGCGCCGCACTGTCGGAGGGTCGGTACTGAGGGAGAGCCGCACTGTCGGAGGGTCGGTACTGAGGGAGAGCCGCACTGTCGGAGGGTCGGTACAGAGGGAGGGCCGCATTGTCGGAGGGTCTCAGGCTTCAGTTGAGGCCATGAGGTGGGGTAGGCCTCAGCCTTCAGTTGACGTCAAGCCCGAGTGGACTTCAGGCTTCAGTTGACATCACCTTGGTGTAGGCCTAAGGCTGGCTCACTTGAGGCTCTGGGCCTCCCCTCTCGCCCCCCCAGGAGATGGCGCTGGGGTGGGTTCTTGTCTGCAGCAGCGGGCGGGGGTGTTACACTCTGACGGAGAGTCCACCGTTTGCTGGGCCCCTCTGCTCCGCACCCTCCTGAGATACTCACGTATGTGTCCAGCAGGCCCTGGGTCTTGTCCTGGAGCGTCCTCACGTAGTCATGGAGCTCCTCGAGGAGCCTGCCAGCCTCCACTGGCGCTGATTCCTGGCTCCCCATCAGTAGCAGGATCACAACACAAAGGTTCGCTGCACAGAGCGAGAGATAGAGAGATAGAGAGAGAGAGAGAGAGATACTGCGTCAAAACGAGAAGCACCAATCGAGGACATAGTGTCCTCGTCAATACTCACACACTGACAGGAATCCAAGGAATCTCTCTCTCCCTCTCTGTGCCTCTCCCCCTCTCCCTGTCTTTCTCTTCCCCAGGATCTCTCTCTCTTTCTTTCTGTCTCTCGGTCTCTATCTCTAGCTCATTGGCTCTCTCCGTCTTCTCTCTCTGCATCTTTCCATTTCCCTTGCTCTGTCTCTATCTCTGTCTCTGTCTCTATCTCTCTTTCTGTCCCTCTCACTCTCTCTGTGTCTCTCTCTCTCTGTCTCTTTCCTGTCTCTCTGTTTCTGTCTCTCTCTCCCCCATCTCTCTCTCTGTCTCTATCTCTCTGTCTCTATCTCTCTTTCTGTCCCTCTCACTCTCTCTCTCTGTTTCTATCTCTGTCTCTCTCTCTCTGTCTCTCTATCTCTCTCTATCTCTCTCTCTCTCTCTGTCTCTCTCTATCTCTCTGTCTATCTCTATCTCTCTGTCTCTCTCTTTCTGTCTCTCTCTCTCTGTCTATCTCTATCTCTCTGTCTATCTCTCTTTCTCTCTCTGTCTCTCTCTTTCTGTCTCTATCTCTCTGTCTCTATCTCTCTCTATCTCTGTCTCTCTCTCTCTGTCTCTCTCTCTCTCTGTCTCTATCTCTCTGTCTCTATCTGTCTCTCTCTCTGTCCCTCCCTCCCTGTCTCTCCCTCTCTGTCTCTCCCTCTCTGTCTCTCCCTCTCTGTCTCTATCTCTCTGTCTCTATCTCTCTCTCTCTCTGTCTCTATCTCTCTTTCTGTCCCTCTCACTCTGTGTCTGTTTTTCTCTCTCTCTGTCTCTCCCTCTCTGTCTCTCCCTCTCTGTCTCTCCCTCTCTGTCTCTATCTCTCTCTCTCTCTCTATCTCTCTTTCTGTCCCTCTCACTCTCTGTGTCTGTTTCTCTCTCTCTCTGTCCTCTCCCTCTGTTCTCTCTCTCTCTCTTCTCTCCCTGTTTCTCTTTCTCTCTCTGTCTCATTCTTTCTCTCTCTCTGTCTCTCTCTCTCTCCTTCTCTCTCACGCTCTTTCTCTATCTGTCACTTGCTGTCTGCCTCTCTTGTGTCTCTCTATTTCCCCGTCTGTCTCTCTCTTTCTCTCTCTTCCTCTCTGTGTCTGTCTCTCTCTCTTCCTCTGTCCTCTCTCTGATCTCTCTCTGTCTCTCTCCTTGTCTCACACTCTTTCTCTCTTTGTCTCTCTGCACCATGCCCCCCAACTGTGTCTTGATCTCTCTCTATCCCTCATGTATCTGTCTATCTCACTCTCATACTTTCTCTCACGGTCCCTTCTCTCTCTCCCTCACTCTCTGTCCGTCTCTCTATCACTGACACTCTCCTTCCTCTCACTCTGACAGCAAGGGAGACAGAAGGAAGGGTTGAGAGGCAGAAACACAGACTGGAGGCAAGGAGACAGAGAGAGGGAGGAACAGAGAGAGAGAGGTGGAGAGCGGGGAGAGACACACACACACACACACACAAACCGTAGGAGAGAGAGTGTGTGAGGGACAGACAGAGAGAAGAGATGGGATGGAGGGATGGAGAGAAAGAAACCTAAGAGAGAGATATATAGAGAGAAAGAGAGACAGGGGGAGAGAGAGAGAGAGAGAGAGTGAATGTGCAGAGAGAGAGGGAGATAGAAAGATATATATAGAGAGAAAGAGAGACAGACAGAGAGAGAAAGGCAGAGGGAGAGAGATGGAGAGAGACAGAGGGAGAGAGACATAGAGAGAGGGAGAAAGAGAGAGAGAGGCACAGAGAG
>NW_027598682.1:0-38746 GCF_964194155.1 Cetorhinus maximus
TCTCTCTCGCACTCTGTGTGTTTCTCTCTCGCACTCTCGCATTGTCTCTGTCTCGCACTTTCGCACTCTGTCTCTCTCTCTCGCACTCTCGCTCTCTCGCACTCTCGCTCTCTCGCACTCTCGCTCTCTCGCACTCTCGCTCTCTCGCACTCTGTCTCTCTCTCGCACTCTCTCTCTCTCGCACCCTGTCTCTCTCCCAAACTCTGTCTCTCTCCCGCACTCTGTCTCTCCCTCGCTCTCGCTCTCTCTATCTCTCGCACTCTCGCTCTCTCTCTCTCTCTCGCGCTCTCACAATCTGTCTGTCTCGCACTCTATCTCTCTCTCTCACACTCTCACCCTGTCTCTCTCTCTCGCTCTCTCGCTCTGTCTCTCTTTCTCACACTCTCGCTCTCTCTCGCATTCTGTCTCTCTCTCACATTCTCACCCTATCTCTCTCTCTCGCTCTCTCGCTCAGTCTCTCTCTCTCACACTCTCGCTCTCTCTCGCAATCTGTCTCTCTCTCGCACTCTCACTCTGTCTCTCTCTCGCACTCTGGATCTCTCTCGCATTCTCGCACTGTCTCTCTCTCTCTCTCGCACTCTGTCTCTCTCTCTCTCTCGCACTCTGTCTCTCTCTCGCCCTTGCACTCTGTCTCTCTCTCGCACTCTCGCACTCTGTCTCCCTCGCAATCGAACTCTGTCTCTCTCTCGCACTCAGTCTCTCTCTCGCACTCAGTCTCTCTCTCGCACTCAGTCTCTCTCTCGCACTCAGTCTCTCTCTCGCACTCTGTCTCTCTCTCTCTCGCACTCTGTCTCTCTCTCTCTCGCACTCTGTCTCTCTCTCTCTCGCACTCTGTCTCTCTCTCTCTCGCACTCTGTCTCTCTCTCTCTCGCACTCTTGCACTCTCTCTCTCGCACTCTTGCACTCTCTCTCTCGCACTCTCGCACTCTCTCTCTCGCACTCTTGCACTCTCTCTCGCACTCTTGCACTCTCTCTCGCACTCTTGCACTCTCTCTCGCACTCTCGCACTCTCTCTCTCGCACTCTCTCTCTCGCACTCTCGCACTCTCTCTCTCTCTCTCTCTCTATCACACTCTGTCTCTCTCTCACGCTGTGTGTGTCTCACTCAGTGTGTCTCACTCAGTGTGTCTCACTCTGTGTGTCTCACTCTGTGTGTCTCACTCTGTGTGTCTCACTCTGTGTGTCTCACTCTGTGTGTCTCACTCTGTGTTTCTCACTCTGTGTGTCTCACTCGGTGTGTCTCACTCGGTGTGTCTCACTCTGTGTGTCTCACTCTGTGTGTCTCACTCTGTGTGTCTCACTCGGTGTGTCTCACTCTGTGTGTCTCACTCTGTGTGTCTCACTCTGTGTGTCTCACTCTGTGTGTCTCACTCTCGCACTCTGTCTCACTCTCGCTCTCTGTCTCACTCTCGCACTCTGTCTCACTCTTGCACTCTGTCTCTCTCTCACGCTCTCTCTCTCTCGGACTCTTGCGCTCTCTCTCTCACACTCTCGCTCTCTCTCTCTCTCGCACTCTCACACTCTGTCTCTCTCGCACTCTAGCTCTCTCTCACACTCTCTCTCTCTCACACTCTGTGTCTCTCTCTAACTCTCGCACTCTGTCTCTCTCTCGCACTCTCGCACTCTGTCTCTCTCGCTCGCAATCTTGCACTCTGTCTCTCTCCCGCACTCTGTCTCTCTCTCGCACTGTCTCTCTCTCGCACTCTGTCTCTCTCTCGCACTCTGTCTCTCTCTCGCACTCTGTCTCTCTCTCGCACTCTGTCTCTCTCTCGCACTCTGTCTCTCTCTCGCACTCTGTCTCTCTCTTGCACTCTGTCTCTCTCTCGCACTCTTGGGCTCTCTCTCGCTCTCTCTATCTCTCGCACTCTCGATCTCTCTCTCTCTCTCTCTCGCACTCTCACAATCTGTCTCTCTCGCACTCTATCTCTCTCTCTCGCACTCTCACCCTGTCTCTCTCTCTCGCTCTCTCGCTCTGTCTCTCTTTCTCACACTCTCGCTCTCTCTCGCATTCTGTCACTCTCTCACACTCTCACCCTGTCTCTCTCTCTCGCTCTCTCGCTCTGTCTCTCTCTCTCACACTCTCGTTCTCTCTCGCATTCTGTCTCTCTCTCGCACTCTGTCTCTCTCTCGCACTCTGGCTCTCTCTCGCGCTCTCGCACTGTCTCTCTCTCTCTCTCGCACTCTGTCTCTCTCTCGCACACGCACTTTGTATCTCTCTCGCACTCTCGCACTCTGTCTCTCTTGCACTCGCACTCTGTCTCCCTCTCGCACTCTCGCACTCTGTCTCTCTCGCACTCTGTCTCTCTCTCGTGCTCAGTCTCTCTCTCGAGCTCTATCCCTCTCTCGCACTCAGTCTCTCTCTCGCACTCAGTCTCTCTCTCGCACTCAGTCTCTCTCTCGAACTCAGTCTCCCTCTCGCACTCTGTCTCTCTCTCACGCTCTCTGTGTCTCACTCTGTGTGTCTCACTCTGTGTGTCTCACTCTGTGTGTCTCACTCTGTGTGTCTCACTCTCGCACTCTGTCTCACTCTTGCACTCTGTCTCACTCTTGCACTCTGTCTCTCTCTCACGCTCTCTCTCTCTCGGACTCTTGTGCTCTCTCTCTCACACTCTCGCTCTCTCTCTCTCGCACTCTCGCACTCTCTCTCTCGCACTCTAGATCTCTCTCACACTTTTTCTCTCTCGCACTCTGTCTCTCTCTCGCACTCTCGCACTCTGTCTCTCTCTCGCACTCTCGCACTCTGTATCTCTCGAACTCTGTCTCTCTCGCACCCTGTCTCTCTCGCACCCTGTCTCTCTCGCACCCTGTCTCTCTCGCACCCTGTCTCTCTCGCACCCTGTCTCTCTCGCACTCTGTCTCTCTCGCACTCTGTCTCTCTCGCACTCTGTCTCTCTCGCACTCTGTCTCTCTCGCACTCTGTCTCTCTCGCACTCTGTCTCTCTCGCACTCTGTCTCTCTCGCACTCTGTCTCTCTCGCACTCTGTCTCTCTCTCGCACTCTGTGTGCCTCTCTCTCGCACTCTGTGTGTCTCCCAAACTCTGTCTCTCTCCCGCACTCTGTCTCTCCCTCGCTCTCGCTCTCTCTCTCTCTCTCGCGCTCTCACAATCTGTCTCTCTCGCACTCTATCTCTCTCTCTCGCACTCTCACCCTGTCTCTCTCTCTCGCTCTCTCTCTCTGTCTCTCTTTCTCACACTCTCGCTCTCTCTCGCATTCTGTCTCTCTCTCACACTCTCACCCTATCTCTCTCTCTCGCTCTCTCGCTCTGTCTCTCTCTCTCACACTCTTGCTCTCTCTCGCAATCTGTCTCTCTCGCACTCTCACTCTGTCTCTCTCTCGCACTCTGGCTCTCTCTCGCACTCTCGCACTGTCTCTCTCTCTCTCTGGCACTCTGTCTCTCTCTCTCGCCCTTGCACTCTGTCTCTCTCTCGCACTCTCGCTCTCTGTCTCTCTCGCAATTGCACTCTGTCTCTCTCTCGCACTCTCGCACTCTGTCTCTCTCTCACACTCTCGCACTCTGTCTCTCTCGCACTCTGTCTCTCTCTCGCACTCTGCGTCTCTCTCGCACTCTGCCTCTCTCTCGCGCTCAGTCTCTCTCTCGCGCTCAGTCTCTCTCTCGCGCTCAGTCTCTCTCTCGCATTCTGTTTCTCTCTCGCACTCAGTCTCTCTCTCGCACTCAGTCTCTCTCTCGCACTCAGTCTCTCTCTCGCACTCAGTCTCTCTCTCGCACTCAGTCTCTCTCTCGCACTCTGTCTCTCTCTCGCACTCTGTCTCTCTCTCTCTCGCACTCTGTCTCTCTCTCTCTCGCACTCTGTCTCTCTCTCTCTCGCACTCTGTCTCTCTCTCTCTCGCACTCCTGCACTCTCTCTCTCGCACTCTTGCACTCTCTCTCTCGCACTCTCGCACTCTCTCTCTCGCACTCTCGCACTCTCTCTCTCGCACTCTCACAATTTGTCTCTCTCTCTCTCTCTCTCACACACTCTGTCTCTCTCTCACGCTGTGTGTGTCTCACTCTTTGTGTCTCACTCTGTGTGTCTCACTCTGGGTGTCTCACTCTTTGTGTCTCACTCTTTGTGTCTCACTCTGTGTGTCTCACTCTGTGTGTCTCACTCTGTGTGTCTCACTCTGTGTGTCTCACCCTGTGTGTCTCACCCTGTGTGTCTCACTCGGTGTGTCTCACTCGGTGTGTCTCACTCGGTGTGTCTCACTCTGTGTGTCTCACTCTCGCACTCTGTCTCACTCTCGCACTCTGTCTCACTCTCGCACTCTGTCTCACTCTCGCACTCTGTCTCACTCTCGCACTCTGTCTCACTCTCGCACTCTGTCTCACTCTTGCACTCTGTCTCTCTCTCACGCTCTCTCTCTCTCGGACTCTTGCGCTCTCTCTCTCACACTCTCGCTCTCTCTCTCTCTCTCGCACTCTCACACTCTGTCTCTCTCGCACTCTAGCTCTCTCTCACACTCTCTCTCTCTCGCACTCTGTCTCTCTCTCTAACTCTCGCACTCTCTCTCTCTCTCGCACTCTCGCACTCTGTCTCCCTCGCAATCGAACTCTGTCTCTCTCTCGCACTCAGTCTCTCTCTCGCACTCAGTCTCTCTCTCGCACTCAGTCTCTCTCTCGCACTCAGTCTCTCTCTCGCACTCTGTCTCTCTCTCTCTCGCACTCTGTCTCTCTCTCTCTCGCACTCTGTCTCTCTCTCTCTCGCACTCTGTCTCTCTCTCTCTCGCACTCTGTCTCTCTCTCTCTCGCACTCTTGCACTCTCTCTCTCGCACTCTTGCACTCTCTCTCTCGCACTCTCGCACTCTCTCTCTCGCACTCTTGCACTCTCTCTCGCACTCTTGCACTCTCTCTCGCACTCTTGCACTCTCTCTCGCACTCTCGCACTCTCTCTCTCGCACTCTCTCTCTCGCACTCTCGCACTCTCTCTCTCTCTCTCTCTCTATCACACTCTGTCTCTCTCTCACGCTGTGTGTGTCTCACTCAGTGTGTCTCACTCAGTGTGTCTCACTCTGTGTGTCTCACTCTGTGTGTCTCACTCTGTGTGTCTCACTCTGTGTGTCTCACTCTGTGTGTCTCACTCTGTGTTTCTCACTCTGTGTGTCTCACTCGGTGTGTCTCACTCGGTGTGTCTCACTCTGTGTGTCTCACTCTGTGTGTCTCACTCTGTGTGTCTCACTCGGTGTGTCTCACTCTGTGTGTCTCACTCTGTGTGTCTCACTCTGTGTGTCTCACTCTGTGTGTCTCACTCTCGCACTCTGTCTCACTCTCGCTCTCTGTCTCACTCTCGCACTCTGTCTCACTCTTGCACTCTGTCTCTCTCTCACGCTCTCTCTCTCTCGGACTCTTGCGCTCTCTCTCTCACACTCTCGCTCTCTCTCTCTCTCGCACTCTCACACTCTGTCTCTCTCGCACTCTAGCTCTCTCTCACACTCTCTCTCTCTCACACTCTGTGTCTCTCTCTAACTCTCGCACTCTGTCTCTCTCTCGCACTCTCGCACTCTGTCTCTCTCGCTCGCAATCTTGCACTCTGTCTCTCTCCCGCACTCTGTCTCTCTCTCGCACTGTCTCTCTCTCGCACTCTGTCTCTCTCTCGCACTCTGTCTCTCTCTCGCACTCTGTCTCTCTCTCGCACTCTGTCTCTCTCTCGCACTCTGTCTCTCTCTTGCACTCTGTCTCTCTCTTGCACTCTGTCTCTCTCTCGCACTCTTGGGCTCTCTCTCGCTCTCTCTATCTCTCGCACTCTCGATCTCTCTCTCTCTCTCTCTCGCACTCTCACAATCTGTCTCTCTCGCACTCTATCTCTCTCTCTCGCACTCTCACCCTGTCTCTCTCTCTCGCTCTCTCGCTCTGTCTCTCTTTCTCACACTCTCGCTCTCTCTCGCATTCTGTCACTCTCTCACACTCTCACCCTGTCTCTCTCTCTCGCTCTCTCGCTCTGTCTCTCTCTCTCACACTCTCGTTCTCTCTCGCATTCTGTCTCTCTCTCGCACTCTGTCTCTCTCTCGCACTCTGGCTCTCTCTCGCGCTCTCGCACTGTCTCTCTCTCTCTCTCGCACACGCACTTTGTATCTCTCTCGCACTCTCGCACTCTGTCTCTCTTGCACTCGCACTCTGTCTCCCTCTCGCACTCTCGCACTCTGTCTCTCTCGCACTCTGTCTCTCTCTCGTGCTCAGTCTCTCTCTCGAGCTCTATCCCTCTCTCGCACTCAGTCTCTCTCTCGCACTCAGTCTCTCTCTCGCACTCAGTCTCTCTCTCGAACTCAGTCTCCCTCTCGCACTCTGTCTCTCTCTCACGCTCTCTGTGTCTCACTCTGTGTGTCTCACTCTGTGTGTCTCACTCTGTGTGTCTCACTCTGTGTGTCTCACTCTCGCACTCTGTCTCACTCTTGCACTCTGTCTCACTCTTGCACTCTGTCTCTCTCTCACGCTCTCTCTCTCTCGGACTCTTGTGCTCTCTCTCTCACACTCTCGCTCTCTCTCTCTCGCACTCTCGCACTCTCTCTCTCGCACTCTAGCTCTCTCTCACACTTTTTCTCTCTCGCACTCTGTCTCTCTCTCGCACTCTCGCACTCTGTCTCTCTCTCGCACTCTCGCACTCTGTATCTCTCGAACTCTGTCTCTCTCGCACCCTGTCTCTCTCGCACCCTGTCTCTCTCGCACCCTGTCTCTCTCGCACCCTGTCTCTCTCGCACCCTGTCTCTCTCGCACTCTGTCTCTCTCGCACTCTGTCTCTCTCGCACTCTGTCTCTCTCGCACTCTGTCTCTCTCGCACTCTGTCTCTCTCGCACTCTGTCTCTCTCGCACTCTGTCTCTCTCGCACTCTGTCTCTCTCGCACTCTGTCTCTCTCTCGCACTCTGTGTGCCTCTCTCTCGCACTCTGTGTGTCTCCCAAACTCTGTCTCTCTCCCGCACTCTGTCTCTCCCTCGCTCTCGCTCTCTCTCTCTCTCTCGCGCTCTCACAATCTGTCTCTCTCGCACTCTATCTCTCTCTCTCGCACTCTCACCCTGTCTCTCTCTCTCGCTCTCTCTCTCTGTCTCTCTTTCTCACACTCTCGCTCTCTCTCGCATTCTGTCTCTCTCTCACACTCTCACCCTATCTCTCTCTCTCGCTCTCTCGCTCTGTCTCTCTCTCTCACACTCTTGCTCTCTCTCGCAATCTGTCTCTCTCGCACTCTCACTCTGTCTCTCTCTCGCACTCTGGCTCTCTCTCGCACTCTCGCACTGTCTCTCTCTCTCTCTGGCACTCTGTCTCTCTCTCTCGCCCTTGCACTCTGTCTCTCTCTCGCACTCTCGCTCTCTGTCTCTCTCGCAATTGCACTCTGTCTCTCTCTCGCACTCTCGCACTCTGTCTCTCTCTCACACTCTCGCACTCTGTCTCTCTCGCACTCTGTCTCTCTCTCGCACTCTGCGTCTCTCTCGCACTCTGCCTCTCTCTCGCGCTCAGTCTCTCTCTCGCGCTCAGTCTCTCTCTCGCGCTCAGTCTCTCTCTCGCATTCTGTTTCTCTCTCGCACTCAGTCTCTCTCTCGCACTCAGTCTCTCTCTCGCACTCAGTCTCTCTCTCGCACTCAGTCTCTCTCTCGCACTCAGTCTCTCTCTCGCACTCTGTCTCTCTCTCGCACTCTGTCTCTCTCTCTCTCGCACTCTGTCTCTCTCTCTCTCGCACTCTGTCTCTCTCTCTCTCGCACTCTGTCTCTCTCTCTCTCGCACTCCTGCACTCTCTCTCTCGCACTCTTGCACTCTCTCTCTCGCACTCTCGCACTCTCTCTCTCGCACTCTCGCACTCTCTCTCTCGCACTCTCACAATTTGTCTCTCTCTCTCTCTCTCTCACACACTCTGTCTCTCTCTCACGCTGTGTGTGTCTCACTCTTTGTGTCTCACTCTGTGTGTCTCACTCTGGGTGTCTCACTCTTTGTGTCTCACTCTTTGTGTCTCACTCTGTGTGTCTCACTCTGTGTGTCTCACTCTGTGTGTCTCACTCTGTGTGTCTCACCCTGTGTGTCTCACCCTGTGTGTCTCACTCGGTGTGTCTCACTCGGTGTGTCTCACTCGGTGTGTCTCACTCGGTGTGTCTCACTCTGTGTGTCTCACTCTCGCACTCTGTCTCACTCTCGCACTCTGTCTCACTCTCGCACTCTGTCTCACTCTCGCACTCTGTCTCACTCTCGCACTCTGTCTCACTCTCGCACTCTGTCTCACTCTCGCACTCTGTCTCACTCTTGCACTCTGTCTCTCTCTCACGCTCTCTCTCTCTCGGACTCTTGCGCTCTCTCTCTCACACTCTCGCTCTCTCTCTCTCTCTCGCACTCTCACACTCTGTCTCTCTCGCACTCTAGCTCTCTCTCACACTCTCTCTCTCTCGCACTCTGTCTCTCTCTCTAACTCTCGCACTCTCTCTCTCTCTCGCACTCTCGCACTCTGTCTCTCTCGCACCCTGTCTCTCTCGCACTCTGTCTCTCTCGCACTCTGTCTCTCTCGCACTCTGTCTCTCTCGCACTCTGTCTCTCTCGCACTCAGTCTCTCTCTCGCACTCAGTCTCTCTCTCGCACTCAGTCTCTCTCTCGCACTCAGTCTCTCTCTCGCACTCAGTCTCTCTCTCGCACTCAGTCTCTCTCTCGCACTCTGTCTCTCTCTCGCACTCTGTCTCTCAGTCACACTCAGTCTCTCAGTCGCACTCAGTCTCTCTCGCACTCTGTCTCTCTCGCACTCTGTCTCTCTCTCGCACACTGTGTCTCTCTCTCTCGGACACTGTGTGTGTCTCTCTCGCACACTCTGTGTGTGTCTCTCTCGCACACTCTGTGTGTGTCTCTCTCGCACACTCTGTGTGTGTCTCTCTCGCACTCTGTCTCTCTCGCACTCTGTGTGTTTCTCTCTCGCACTCTCGCATTGTCTCTGTCTCGCACTCTCGCACTCTGTCTCTCTCTCTCGCACTCTCGCTCTCTCTCTCGCACTCTCGCACTCTCGCTCTCTCTCTCGGACTCTCGCTCTGTCTCTCTCTCTCTTGCACTCTCGCTCTGTCTTTCTCTCTCTCGCACTCTCGCTCTCTCTCGCACTCTTGCACTCTGTCTCTCTCTCTCGCACTCGCACTCTGTCTCTCTCTCTCACATTCGCACACTGTCTCTCTCGCTCGCAATCTTGCACTCTGTCTCTCTCCCGCACTCTGTCTCTCTCTCCCGCACTCTGTGTCTCTCCCGCACTCTGTCTCTCTCTCGCACTCTGTCTCTCTCTCGCACTCTGTCTCTCTCTCGCACTCTGTCTCTCTCTCACACTCTTGCGCTCTCTCTCGCTCTCTCTATCTCTCGCACTCTCGATCTCTCTCTCTCGCACTCTCGCAATCTGTCTCTCTCGCACTCTATCTCTCTCTCTCTCGCACTCTCGCTCTGTCTCTCTTTCTCACACTCTGTCTCTCTCTCGCACTCTGGCTCTCTCTCGCGCTCTCGCACTGTCTCTCTCTCTCTCTCACACTCGTACTTTGTCCCTCTCTCGCACTCTCGCACTCTGTCTCTCTCTCGCACTCTCGCACTCTGTCTCTCTCGCACTCTGTCTCTCTCTCGCACTCTGCCTCTCTCTCGCGCTCAGTCTCTCTCTCGCGCTCAGTCTCTCTCTCACGCTCAGTCTCTCTCTTGCGCTCAGTCTCTCTCTCGCGCTCAGTCTCTCTCTCGCGCTCAGTCTCTCTCTCGCGCTCAGTCTCTCTCTCGCACTCAGTCTCTCTCTCGCACTCTGTTTCTCTCTCGCACTCAGTCTCTCTCTCGCACTCAGTCTCTCTCTCGCACTCAGTCTCTCTCTCGCACTCAGTCTCTCTCTCGCACTCAGTCTCTCTCTTGCACTCTGTCTCTCTCTCTCTCGCACTCTGTCTCTCTCTCTCTCGCACTCTGTCTCTCTCTCTCTCGCACTCTGTCTCTCTCTCTCTCGCACTCTGTCTCTCTCTCTCTCGCACTCTGTCTCTCTCTCTCTCGCACTCTTGCACTCTCTCTCTCGCACTGTGGCACTCTCTCTCTCGCACTCTTGCACTCTCTCTCGCACTCTTGCACTCTCTCTCGCACTCTCGCACTCTCTCTCTCGCACTCTCTCTCTCGCACTCTCGCACTCTCTCTCTCTCTCTCTCTCTCTCTATCACACTCTGTCTCTCTCTCGCGCTGTGTGTGTCTCACTCAGTGTGTCTCACTCTGTGTGTCTCACTCTGTGTGTCTCACTCTGTGTGTCTCACTCGGTGTGTCTCACTCGGTGTGTCTCACTCGGTGTGTCTCACTCTCGCACTCTGTCTCACTCTCGCTCTCTGTCTCACTCTCGCACTCTGTCTCACTCTTGCACTCTGTCTCTCTCTCACGCTCTCTCTCTCTCGGACTCTTGCGCTCTCTCTCTCACACTCTCGCTCTCTCTCTCTCTCGCACTCTCACACTCTGTCTCTCTCGCACTCTAGCTCTCTCTCACACTCTCTCTCTCTCACACTCTGTGTCTCTCTCTAACTCTCGCACTCTGTCTCTCTCTCGCACTCTCGCACTCTGTCTCTCTCGCACCCTGTCTCTCTCGCACCCTGTCTCTCTTGCACTCTGTCTCTCTCGCACTCTGTCTCTCTCGCTCTCTGTCTCTCTCGCACTCTGTCTCTCTCGCACTCTGCCTCTCTCGCACTCTGTCTCTCTCGCACTCAGTCTCTCTCTCGCACTCAGTCTCTCTCTCGCACTCAGTCTCTCTCTCGCACTCAGTCTCTCTCTCGCACACTGTGTGTCTCTCTCTCGCACACTGTGTGTCTCTCTCTCGCACTCTGTGTGTGTCTCTCGCGCACTCTGTCTCTCTCGCACTCTGTGTGTTTCTCTCTCGCACACTCGCATTGTCTCTGTCTCGCAGTCTCGCACTCTGTCTGTCTCTCTCGCATCTCGCTCTCTCTCTCGCACTCTCGCTCTCTCTCTTGCACTCTGTCTCTCTCTCTCGGACTCTCGCTCTGTCTCTCTCTCTCTTGCACTCTCGCTCTGTCTCTCTCTCTCTCGCACTCTCGCTCTCCCTCGCACTCTTGCACTCTGTCTCTTTCTCTCGGACTCGCACTCTGTCTCTCTCTCTCGCATTCGCACACTGTCTCTCTCGCTCGCAATCTTGCACTCTGTCTCTCTCCCGCACTCTGTCTCTCTCTCGCACTGTCTCTCTCTCGCACTCTGTCTCTCTCTTGCACTCTGTCTCTCTCTCGCACTCTGTCTCTCTCTCGCACTCTGTCTCTCTCTCGCACTCTGTCTCTCTCTCGCACTCTTGCGCTCTCTCTCGCTCTCTCTATCTCTCGCACTCTCGATCTCTCTCTCTCTCTCTCTCGCACTCTCACAATCTGTCTCTCTCGCACTCTATCTCTCTCTCTCGCACTCTCACCCTGTCTCTCTCTCTCGCACTCTATCTCTCTCTCTCGCACTCTCACCCTGTCTCTCTCTCTCGCTCTCTCGCTCTGTCTCTCTTTCTCACACTCTCGCTCTCTCTCGCATTCTGTCACTCTCTCACACTCTCACCCTGTCTCTCTCTCTCGCTCTCTCGCTCTGTCTCTCTCTCTCACACTCTCGTTCTCTCTCGCATTCTGTCTCTCTCTCGCACTCTGTCTCTCTCTCGCACTCTGGCTCTCTCTCGCGCTCTCGCACTGTCTCTCTCTCTCTCTCTGTCTCTCTCTCGCACACGCACTTTGTATCTCTCTCGCACTCTGGCACTCTGTCTCTCTCGCACTCTGTCTCTCTCGCACTCTGTCTCTCTCGCACTCTGTCTCTCTCGCACTCTGTCTCTCTCTCGTGCTCAGTCTCTCTCTCGAGCTCTATCCCTCTCTCGCACTCAGTCTCTCTCTCGCACTCAGTCTCTCTCTCGCACTCAGTCTCTCTCTCGCACTCAGTCTCCCTCTCGCACTCTGTCTCTCTCTCACGCTCTCTGTGTCTCACTCTGTGTGTCTCACTCTGTGTGTCTCACTCTGTGTGTCTCACTCTGTGTGTCTCACTCTCGCACTCTGTCTCACTCTTGCACTCTGTCTCACTCTTGCACTCTGTCTCTCTCTCACGCTCTCTCTCTCTCGGACTCTTGTGCTCTCTCTCTCACACTCTCGCTCTCTCTCTCTCGCACTCTCGCACTCTGTCTCTCTCGCACTCTAGCTCTCTCTCACACTTTTTCTCTCTCGCACTCTGTCTCTCTCTCGCACTCTCGCACTCTGTATCTCTCGAACTCTGTCTCTCTCGCACCCTGTCTCTCTCGCACCCTGTCTCTCTCGCACCCTGTCTCTCTCGCACTCTGTCTCTCTCGCACTCTGTCTCTCTCGCACTCTGTCTCTCTCGCACTCTGTCTCTCTCGCACTCTGTCTCTCTCGCACTCTGTCTCTCTCGCACTCTGTCTCTCTCGCACTCTGTCTCTCTCGCACTCTGTCTCTCTCTCGCACTCTGTGTGCCTCTCTCTCGCACTCTGTGTGTCTCCCAAACTCTGTCTGTCTCCCGCACTCTGTCTCTCCCTCGCTCTCGCTCTCTCTCTCTCTCTCGCGCTCTCACAATCTGTCTCTCTCGCACTCTATCTCTCTCTCTCGCACTCTCACCCTGTCTCTCTCTCTCGCTCTCTCTCTCTGTCTCTCTTTCTCACACTCTCGCTCTCTCTCGCATTCTGTCTCTCTCTCACACTCTCACCCTATCTCTCTCTCTCGCTCTCTCGCTCTGTCTCTCTCTCTCACACTCTCGCTCTCTCTCGCAATCTGTCTCTCTCGCACTCTCACTCTGTCTCTCTCTCGCACTCTGGCTCTCTCTCGCACTCTCGCACTGTCTCTCTCTCTCTCTCTCTGGCACTCTGTCTCTCTCTCTCGCCCTTGCACTCTGTCTCTCTCTCGCACTCTCGCTCTCTGTCTCTCTCGCAATTGCACTCTGTCTCTCTCTCGCCCTCTCGCACTCTGTCTCTCTCTCACACTCTCGCACTCTGTCTCTCTCGCACTCTGTCTCTCTCTCGCACTCTGTGTCTCTCTCGCACTCTGCCTCTCTCTCGCGCTCAGTCTCTCTCTCGCGCTCAGTCTCTCTCTCGCGCTCAGTCTCTCTCTCGCACTCTGTTTCTCTCTCGCACTCAGTCTCTCTCTCGCACTCAGTCTCTCTCTCGCACTCAGTCTCTCTCTCGCACTCAGTCTCTCTCTCGCACTCAGTCTCTCTCTCGCACTCTGTCTCTCTCTCGCACTCTGTCTCTCTCTCTCTCGCACTCTGTCTCTCTCTCTCTCGCACTCTGTCTCTCTCTCTCTCGCACTCTGTCTCTCTCTCTCTCGCACTCCTGCACTCTCTCTCTCGCACTCTTGCACTCTCTCTCTCGCACTCTCGCACTCTCTCTCTCGCACTCTCGCACTCTCTCTCTCGCTCTCTCACAATTTGTCTCTCTCTCGCTCTCTCGCACTCTCTCTCTCTCTCTCTCGCACTCTGTCTCTCTCTCTCTCGCACTCTGTCTCTCTCTCTCTCGCACTCCTGCACTCTCTCTCTCGCACTCTTGCACTCTCTCTCTCGCACTCTCGCACTCTCTCTCTCGCACTCTTGCACTCTCTCTCTCGCACTCTCGCACTCTCTCTCTCGCACTCTCGCACTCTCTCTCTCGCTCTCTCACAATTTGTCTCTCTCTCGCTCTCTCTCTCACACTCTGTCTCTCTCTCACGCTGTGTGTGTCTCACTCTGTGTGTCTCACTCTGTGTGTCTCACTCTGTGTGTCTCACTCTGTGTGTCTCACTCTTTGTGTCTCACTCTGTGTGTCTCACTCTGTGTGTCTCACTCTGTGTGTCTCACTCTGTGTGTCTCACTCTGTGTGTCTCACTCTGTGTGTCTCACTCTGTGTGTCTCACTCTCGCACTCTGTCTCACTCTCGCACTCTGTCTCACTCTTGCACTCTGTCTCACTCTTGCACTCTGTCTCTCTCTCACGCTCTCTCTCTCTCGGACTCTTGCGCTCTCTCTCTCATACTCTCGCTCTCTCTCTCTCGCACTCTCACACTCTGTCTCTCTCGCACTCTAGCTCTCTCTCACACTCTCTCTCTCTCGCACTCTGTCTCTCTCTCTAACTCTCGCACTCTCTCTCTCTCTCGCACTCTCGCACTCTGTCTCTCTCGCACCCTGTCTCTCTCGCACTCTGTCTCTCTCTCGCACTCTGCCTCTCTCTCGCGCTCAGTCTCTCTCTCGCGCTCTATCTCTCTCTCGCACTCTGTCTCTCTCTCGCACTCTGTCTCTCTCTCGCACTCTGCCTCTCTCTCGCACTCAGTCTCTCTCTCGCACTCAGTCTCTCTCTCGCACTCAGTCTCTCTCTCGCACTCAGTCTCTCTCTTGCACTCTGTCTCTCTCTCTCTCGCACTCTGTCTCTCTCTCTCTCGCACTCTGTCTCTCTCTCTCTCGCACTCTGTCTCTCTCTCTCTCGCACTCTGTCTCTCTCTCTCTCGCACTCTGTCTCTCTCTCTCTTGCACTCTTGCACTCTCTCTGTCGCACTCTTGCACTCTCTCTCTCGCACTCTCGCACTCTCGCACTTCGTCTCTCGCTCTCTCGCACTCTCGCATTCTGTCTCTCGCTCTCTCGCACTCGCACTCTGTCTCTCTCTCGCACTCTCACACTCTGTCTCCCTCTCGCACTCTGTCTCTCTCTCACGCTCTCTGTGTTTCACTCTGTGTGTTTCACTCTGTGTGTCTCACTCTCGCACTCTGTCTCACTCTTGCACTCTGTCTCACCCTTGCACTCTGTCTCTCTCTCACGCTCTCTCTCTCTCGGACTCTTGCGCTCTCTCTCTCACACTCTCGCTCTCTCTCTCTCTCGCACTCTCGCACTCTGTCTCTCTCGCACCCTGTCTCTCTCGCTCCCTGTCTCTCTCGCTCCCTGTCTCTCTCGCTCCCTGTCTCTCTCGCTCCCTGTCTCTCTCGCACTCTGTCTCTCTCGCACTCTGTCTCTCTCGCACTCTGTCTCTCTCGCACTCTGTCTCTCTCGCACACTGTGTGTCTCTCTCTCGCACTCTGTGTGTCTCTCTCTCGCGCACTCTGTGTGTGTCTCTCTTGCACTCTGTGTGTGTCTCTCTCGCACTCTGTGTGTGTCTCTCTCGCACTCTGTCTCTCTCGCACTCTGTGTGTTTCTCTCTCGCACTCTCGCACTGTCTCTCTCTCGCACTCGCGCACTCTGTCTCTCTCTCTCGCACTGTCGCTCTCTCTCTCGCACTCTCGCTCTCTCTCTTGCACTCTGTCTCTCTCTCTCGAACTCTCGCTCTGTCTCTCTCTCTCTTGCACTCTCGCTCTGTCTCTCTCTCTCGCACTCTCGCTCTCCCTCGCACTCTTGCACTCTGTCTCTCTCTCTCGCACTCGCACTCTGTCTCTCTCTCTCGCAATCTTGCACTCTGTCTCTCTCCCGCACTCTGTCTCTACCTCGCACTGTCTCTCTCTCGCACTCTGTCTCTCTCTCGCACTCTGTCTCTCTCTCGCACTCTGTCTCTCTCTCGCACTCTGTCTCTCTCTCGCACTCTGTCTCTCTCTCGCACTCTTGCGCTCTCTCTCGCTCTCTCTATCTCTCGCACTCTCACAATCTGTCTCTTTCGCACTCTATCTCTCTCTCTCGCACTCGCACCCTGTCTCTCTCTCTCGCTCTCTCGCTCTGTCTCTCTTTCTCACACTCTCGCTCTCTCTCACATTCTGTCACTCTCTCATACTCTCACCCTGTCTCTCTCTCTCGCTCTCTCGCTCTGTCTCTCTCTCTCCCACTCTCGTTCTCTCTCGTATTCTGTCTCTCTCTCGCACTCTGTCTCTCTCTCGCACTCTGGCTCTCTCTCGCGCTCTCGCACTGTCTCTCTCTCTCTCTCGCACTCTTTCTCTCTCGCACTCGCACTTTGTATCTCTCTCGCACTCTCGCACTCTGTCTCTCTCGCACTCGCACTCTGTCTCTCTCTCGCACTCTCGCACTCTGCCTCTCTCTCGCGCTCAGTCTCTCTCTCGCGCTCTATCCCTCTCTCGCACTCAGTCTCTCTCTCGCACTCAGTCTGTCTCTCGCACTCTGTCTCTCTCTCGTGCTCAGTCTCTCTCTCGAGCTCTATCCCTCTCTCGCACTCAGTCTCTCTCTCGCACTCAGTCTCTCTCTCGCACTCAGTCTCTCTCTCGCACTCAGTCTCCCTCTCGCACTCTGTCTCTCTCTCACGCTCTCTGTGTCTCACTCTGTGTGTCTCACTCTGTGTGTCTCACTCTGTGTGTCTCACTCTGTGTGTCTCACTCTCGCACTCTGTCTCACTCTTGCACTCTGTCTCACTCTTGCACTCTGTCTCTCTCTCACGCTCTCTCTCTCTCGGACTCTTGTGCTCTCTCTCTCACACTCTCGCTCTCTCTCTCTCGCACTCTCGCACTCTGTCTCTCTCGCACTCTAGCTCTCTCTCACACTTTTTCTCTCTCGCACTCTGTCTCTCTCTCGCACTCTCGCACTCTGTATCTCTCGAACTCTGTCTCTCTCGCACCCTGTCTCTCTCACACCCTGTCTCTCTCGCACCCTGTCTCTCTCGCACTCTGTCTCTCTCGCACTCTGTCTCTCTCGCACTCTGTCTCTCTCGCACTCTGTCTCTCTCGCACTCTGTCTCTCTCGCACTCTGTCTCTCTCGCACTCTGTCTCTCTCGCACTCTGTCTCTCTCGCACTCTGTCTCTCTCTCGCACTCTGTGTGCCTCTCTCTCGCACTCTGTGTGTCTCCCAAACTCTGTCTGTCTCCCGCACTCTGTCTCTCCCTCGCTCTCGCTCTCTCTCTCTCTCTCGCGCTCTCACAATCTGTCTCTCTCGCACTCTATCTCTCTCTCTCGCACTCTCACCCTGTCTCTCTCTCTCGCTCTCTCTCTCTGTCTCTCTTTCTCACACTCTCGCTCTCTCTCGCATTCTGTCTCTCTCTCACACTCTCACCCTATCTCTCTCTCTCGCTCTCTCGCTCTGTCTCTCTCTCTCACACTCTCGCTCTCTCTCGCAATCTGTCTCTCTCGCACTCTCACTCTGTCTCTCTCTCGCACTCTGGCTCTCTCTCGCACTCTCGCACTGTCTCTCTCTCTCTCTCTCTGGCACTCTGTCTCTCTCTCTCGCCCTTGCACTCTGTCTCTCTCTCGCACTCTCGCTCTCTGTCTCTCTCGCAATTGCACTCTGTCTCTCTCTCGCCCTCTCGCACTCTGTCTCTCTCTCACACTCTCGCACTCTGTCTCTCTCGCACTCTGTCTCTCTCTCGCACTCTGTGTCTCTCTCGCACTCTGCCTCTCTCTCGCGCTCAGTCTCTCTCTCGCGCTCAGTCTCTCTCTCGCGCTCAGTCTCTCTCTCGCACTCTGTTTCTCTCTCGCACTCAGTCTCTCTCTCGCACTCAGTCTCTCTCTCGCACTCAGTCTCTCTCTCGCACTCAGTCTCTCTCTCGCACTCAGTCTCTCTCTCGCACTCAGTCTCTCTCTCGCACTCAGTCTCTCTCTCGCACTCTGTCTCTCTCTCGCACTCTGTCTCTCTCTCTCTCGCACTCTGTCTCTCTCTCTCTCGCACTCTGTCTCTCTCTCTCTCGCACTCTGTCTCTCTCTCTCTCGCACTCCTGCACTCTCTCTCTCGCACTCTTGCACTCTCTCTCTCGCACTCTCGCACTCTCTCTCTCGCACTCTCGCACTCTCTCTCTCGCTCTCTCACAATTTGTCTCTCTCTCGCTCTCTCGCACTCTCTCTCTCTCTCTCTCGCACTCTGTCTCTCTCTCTCTCGCACTCTGTCTCTCTCTCTCTCGCACTCCTGCACTCTCTCTCTCGCACTCTTGCACTCTCTCTCTCGCACTCTCGCACTCTCTCTCTCGCACTCTTGCACTCTCTCTCTCGCACTCTCGCACTCTCTCTCTCGCACTCTCGCACTCTCTCTCTCGCTCTCTCACAATTTGTCTCTCTCTCGCTCTCTCTCTCACACTCTGTCTCTCTCTCACGCTGTGTGTGTCTCACTCTGTGTGTCTCACTCTGTGTGTCTCACTCTGTGTGTCTCACTCTGTGTGTCTCACTCTTTGTGTCTCACTCTTTGTGTCTCACTCTTTGTGTCTCACTCTGTGTGTCTCACTCTGTGTGTCTCACTCTGTGTGTCTCACTCTGTGTGTCTCACTCTCGCACTCTGTCTCACTCTCGCACTCTGTCTCACTCTTGCACTCTGTCTCACTCTTGCACTCTGTCTCTCTCTCACGCTCTCTCTCTCTCGGACTCTTGCGCTCTCTCTCTCATACTCTCGCTCTCTCTCTCTCGCACTCTCACACTCTGTCTCTCTCGCACTCTAGCTCTCTCTCACACTCTCTCTCTCTCGCACTCTGTCTCTCTCTCTAACTCTCGCACTCTCTCTCTCTCTCGCACTCTCGCACTCTGTCTCTCTCGCACCCTGTCTCTCTCGCACTCTGTCTCTCTCTCGCACTCTGCCTCTCTCTCGCGCTCAGTCTCTCTCTCGCGCTCTATCTCTCTCTCGCACTCTGTCTCTCTCTCGCACTCTGTCTCTCTCTCGCACTCTGCCTCTCTCTCGCACTCAGTCTCTCTCTCGCACTCAGTCTCTCTCTCGCACTCAGTCTCTCTCTCGCACTCAGTCTCTCTCTTGCACTCTGTCTCTCTCTCTCTCGCACTCTGTCTCTCTCTCTCTCGCACTCTGTCTCTCTCTCTCTCGCACTCTGTCTCTCTCTCTCTCGCACTCTGTCTCTCTCTCTCTCGCACTCTGTCTCTCTCTCTCTTGCACTCTTGCACTCTCTCTGTCGCACTCTTGCACTCTCTCTCTCGCACTCTCGCACTCTCGCACTTCGTCTCTCGCTCTCTCGCACTCTCGCATTCTGTCTCTCGCTCTCTCGCACTCGCACTCTGTCTCTCTCTCGCACTCTCACACTCTGTCTCCCTCTCGCACTCTGTCTCTCTCTCACGCTCTCTGTGTTTCACTCTGTGTGTTTCACTCTGTGTGTCTCACTCTCGCACTCTGTCTCACTCTTGCACTCTGTCTCACCCTTGCACTCTGTCTCTCTCTCACGCTCTCTCTCTCTCGGACTCTTGCGCTCTCTCTCTCACACTCTCGCTCTCTCTCTCTCTCGCACTCTCGCACTCTGTCTCTCTCGCACCCTGTCTCTCTCGCTCCCTGTCTCTCTCGCTCCCTGTCTCTCTCGCTCCCTGTCTCTCTCGCTCCCTGTCTCTCTCGCACTCTGTCTCTCTCGCACTCTGTCTCTCTCGCACTCTGTCTCTCTCGCACACTGTGTGTCTCTCTCTCGCACTCTGTGTGTCTCTCTCTCGCGCACTCTGTGTGTGTCTCTCTTGCACTCTGTGTGTGTCTCTCTCGCACTCTGTGTGTGTCTCTCTCGCACTCTGTCTCTCTCGCACTCTGTGTGTTTCTCTCTCGCACTCTCGCACTGTCTCTCTCTCGCACTCGCGCACTCTGTCTCTCTCTCTCGCACTGTCGCTCTCTCTCTCGCACTCTCGCTCTCTCTCTTGCACTCTGTCTCTCTCTCTCGAACTCTCGCTCTGTCTCTCTCTCTCTTGCACTCTCGCTCTGTCTCTCTCTCTCGCACTCTCGCTCTCCCTCGCACTCTTGCACTCTGTCTCTCTCTCTCGCACTCGCACTCTGTCTCTCTCTCTCGCATTCGCACACTGTCTCTCTCGCTCGCAATCTTGCACTCTGTCTCTCTCCCGCACTCTGTCTCTCCCTCGCACTGTCTCTCTCTCGCACTCTGTCTCTCTCTCGCACTCTGTCTCTCTCTCGCACTCTGTCTCTCTCTCGCACTCTGTCTCTCTCTCGCACTCTTGCGCTCTCTCTCGCTCTCTCTATCTCTCGCACTCTCACAATCTGTCTCTTTCGCACTCTATCTCTCTCTCTCGCACTCGCACCCTGTCTCTCTCTCTCGCTCTCTCTCTCTGTCTCTCTTTCTCACACTCTCGCTCTCTCTCACATTCTGTCACTCTCTCATACTCTCACCCTGTCTCTCTCTCTCGCTCTCTCGCTCTGTCTCTCTCTCTCCCACTCTCGTTCTCTCTCGTATTCTGTCTCTCTCTCGCACTCTGTCTCTCTCTCGCACTCTGGCTCTCTCTCGCGCTCTCGCACTGTCTCTCTCTCTCTCTCGCACTCTTTCTCTCTCGCACTCGCACTTTGTATCTCTCTCGCACTCTCGCACTCTGTCTCTCTCGCACTCGCACTCTGTCTCTCTCTCGCACTCTCGCACTCTGCCTCTCTCTCGCGCTCAGTCTCTCTCTCGCGCTCTATCCCTCTCTCGCACTCAGTCTCTCTCTCGCACTCAGTCTGTCTCTCGCACTCAGTCTCGCTCTCGCACTCAGTCTCTCTCTCGCACTCAGTCTCTCTCTCGCACTCAGTCTCTCTCTCGCACTCAGTCTCTCTCTCGCACTCAGTCTCTCTCTCGCACTCAGTCTCTCTCTCGCACTCTGTCTCTCTCTCGCACTCTGTCTCTCTCTCTCTCGCACTCTGTCTCTCTCTCTCTCGCACTCTGTCTCTCTCTCTCTCGCACTCTGTCTCTTTCTCTCTCGCACTCTGTCTCTCTCTCTCTTGCACTCTTGCACTCTCTCTGTCGCACTCTTGCACTCTCTCTCTCGCACTCTCGTACTTTGTCTCTCGCTCTCTCGCACTCTCGCATTCTGTCTCTCGCTCTCTCGCACTCGCACTCGGTCTCTCTCTCTCGCACTCGCACACTGTCTCTCTCTCACACTCTGTCTCCCTCTCGCACTCTGTCTCTCTCTCACGCTCTCTGTGTCTCACTCTGTGTGTCTCACTCTCGCACTCTGTCTCACCCTTGCACTCTGTCTCTCTCTCACGCTCTCTCTCTCTCGGACTCTTGCGCTCTCTCTCTCACACTCTCGCTCTCTCTCTCTCTCGCACTCTCACACTCTGTCTCTCTCACACTCTAGCTCTCTCTCACACTCTCTCTCTCTCGCACTCTTGCACTCTGTCTCTCTCTCGTACTCTTGCACTCTGTCTCTCTCTCGCACTCTCGCACCCTGTCTCTCTCGCACCCTGTCTCTCTCGCTCCCTGTCTCTCTCGCTCCCTGTCTCTCTCGCTCCCTGTCTCTCTCGCACTCTGTCTCTCTTGCACTCTGTGTGTCTCTCTCTCGCACTCTATGTGTTTCTCTCTCGCACTCTGTGTGTCTCTCTCTCGCACTCAGTCTCTCTCGCACTCTGTCTCTCTCTCGCCCTTGCACTCTGTCTCTCTCTCGCACTCTTGCACTCTGTCTCTCTCGCAATCGCACTCTGTCTCTCTCTCGCACTCTCGCACTCTGTCTCTCTCTCACACTCTCGCACTCTGTCTCTCTCGCACTCTGTCTCTCTCTCGCACTCTGTCTCTCTCTCGCACTCTGCCTCTCTCTCGCGCTCAGTCTCTCTCTCGCGCTCAGTCTCCCTCTCGCGCTCAGTCTCTCTCTCGCGCTCTATCCCTCTCTCGCACTCAGTCTCTCTCTCGCACTCAGTCTGTCTCTCGCACTCAGTCTCTCTCTCGCACTCAGTCTCTCTCTCGCACTCAGTCTCTCTCTCGCACTCAGTCTCTCTCTCGCACTCAGTCTCTCTCTCGCACTCATTCCCTCTCTCGCACTCAGTCTCTCTCTCGCACTCAGTCTCTCTCTCACACTCTGTCTCTCTCTTGCACTCTGTCTCTCTCTCTCTCGCACTCTGTCTCTCTCTCTCTCGCACTCTGTCTCTCTCTCTCTCGCACTCTTGCACTCTCTCTCTCGTATTCTTGCACTCTCTCTCTCGCACTCTTGCACTCTCTCTCTCGCACTCTCGCATTCTCTCTCTCGCACTCTCGCACTCTCTCTCTCGCACTCTCAATTTGTCTCTCTCTCTCTCTCTCTCTCACACTCTGTCTCTCTCTCACGCTGTGTGTGTCTCATTCAGTGTGACTCACTCTTTGTGTCTCACTCTTTGTGTCTCACTCTTTGTGTCTCACTCTGTGTGTCTCACTCTGTGTTTCTCAGTCTGTGTGTCTCACTGTGTGTGTCTCACTGTGTGTGTCTCACTGTGTGTGTCTCACTCTGTGTGTCTCACTCGGTGTGTCTCACTCGGTGTGTCTCACTCGGTGTGTCTCACTCCGTGTGTCTCACTCTCGCACTCTGTCTCACTCTTGAACTCTGTCTCTCTCTCACGCTCTCTCTCTCTCGGACTCCTGCGCTCTCTCTCTCACACTCTCGCTCTCTCTCTCTCTCGCACTGTCACACTCTGTCTCTCTCGCACTCTAGCTCTCTCTCACACTCTCTCTCTCTCGCACTCTCGCACTCTGTCTCTCTCGCACTCTGTCTCTCTCTCGCACTCTGCCTCTCTCTCGTGCTCAGTCTCTCTCTCGCGCTCTATCCCTCTCTCGCACTCAGTCTCTTTCTCGCACTCAGTCTCTCTCTCGCACTCAGTCTCTCTCTCGCACTTAGTCTGTCTCTCGCACTCAGTCTGTCTCTCGCACTCAGTCTCTCTCTCGCACTCAGTCTCTCTCTCGCACTCAGTCTCTCTCTCTCGCACTCAGTCTCTCTCTCTCGCACTCAGTCTCTCTCTCGCACTCAGTCTCTCTCTCGCACTCAGTCTCTCTCTCGCACTCTGTCTCTCTCTCGCACTCTGTCTCTCTCTCGCACTCTGTCTCTCTCTCTCTCGCACTCTGTCTCTCTCTCTCTCGCACTCTGTCTTTCTCCCTCTCGCACTCTGTCTCTCTCCCTCTCGCACTCTGTCTCTCTCTCTCTTGCACTCTTGCACTCTCTGTGTCGCACTCTTGCACTCTCTCTCTCGCACTCTCGCACTCTCGCACTTTGTCTCTCGCTCTCTCGCACTTTGTCTCTCGCTCTCTCGCACTCTCGCATTCTGTCTCTCGCTCTCTCGCACTCGCACTCTGTCTCTCTCTCTCGCACTCGCACTCTGTCTCTCTCTCGCACTCTCACACTCTGTCTCCCTCTCGCACTCTGTCTCTCTCTCACGCTCTCTGTGTGTCTCACTCTGTGTGTCTCACTCTGTGTGTCTCACTCTGTGTGTCTCACTCTGTGTGTCTCACTCTCGCACTCTGTCTCACTCTTGCACTCTGTCTCTCTCTCACGCTCTCTCTCTCTCGGACTCTTGTGCTCTCTCTCTCACACTCTCGCTCTCTCTCTCTCTCGCACTCTCACACTCTGTCTCTCTCACACTCTGTCTCTCTCGCACTCTAGCTCTCTCTCGCACTCTGTCTCTCTCTCGCACTCTCGCACTCTGTCTCTCTCTCGCACTCGCACTCAGTCTCTCTCTCGCACTCGCACTCTGTCTCTCTCTCGCACTCTCGCAGTCTGTCTCTCTCGCACTCGCATTCTATCTCTCTCTCGCACTCTCGCACTCTGTCTCTCTCTCTCGCATTCGCACTCTGTCTCTCTCTCTCGCAGTCTTGCACTCTGTCTCTCTCCCGCACTCTGTCTCTCTCCCGCACTCTGTCTCTCTCCCGCACTCTGTCTCTCTCCCGCACTCTGTCTCTCTCCCGCACTCTGTCTCTCTCCCGCACTCTGTCTCTCTCCCGCACTCTGTCTCTCTCCCGCACTCTGTCTCTCTCTCGCACTCTTTCTCTCTCTCGCACTCTGTCTCTCCCTCGCACTCTGTCTCTCTCTCGCACTCTGTCTCTCTCTCGCACTCTGTCTCTCTCTCGCACTCTGTCTCTCTCTCGCACTCTGTCTCTCTCTCGCACTCTGTCTCTCTCTCGCACTCTGTCTCTCTCTCTCTCGCACTCTTGCACTCTCTCTCTCGCACTCTTGCACTCTCTCTCTCGCACTCTTGCATTCTCTCTCTCGCACTCTCGCACTTTGTCTCTCGCTCTCTCGCACGCTCGCACTCTGTCTCTCTCTCGCACGCTCGCACTCTGTCTCTCTCTCGCACGCTCGCACTCTGTCTCTCTCTCGCACTCTGTCTCTCTCTCGCACTCTGTCTCTCTCTCACACTTTGTGTGTCTCACTCTGTGTGTCTCACTCTGTGTGTCTCACTCTGTGTGTCTCACTCTGTGTGTCTCACTCTGTGTGTCTCACTCTCGCACTCTGTCTCTCTTGCACTCTGTCTCTCTCGCACTCTGTCTCTCTCGCACTCTGTCTCTCTCGCACTCTGTCTCTCTCGCACTCTGTCTCTCTCGCACTCTGTCTCTCTCGCACTCTGTCTCTCTCGCACTCTGTCACTCTCGCACTCTGTCTCTCTCTCGCACTCTGTCTGTCTCTCGCACTCTTGCGCTCTCTCCCGCTCTCGCTCTCACTCTCTCTATCTCTCGCACTCTGTCTCTCTCTCTCTCGCACTCTCACACACTGTCTCTCTCGCACTCTATCTCTCTCTCTCGCACTCTCACCCTGTCTCTCTCTCTCGCTCTCTCGCTCTGTCTCTCTCTCTCACACTCTCGCTCTCTCTCGCATTCTGTCTCTCTCTCGCACTCTCACTCTGTCTCTCTCTCTCTCGTGCTCTGGCTTCTCTCGCACTCTCGCACTGTCTCTCTCTCTCTCGCACTCTGTCTCTCTCTCGCACTCGCACTCTGTCTCTCTCACTCTCGCACTCTGGCTCTCTCTCTCACACTCTCGCACTGTCTCTCTCTCGCACTCTGTCTCTCTCTCTCGCACTCTGTCTCTCTCTCACACTTGCACTCTGTCTCTCTCTCGAACTCTCGCACTCTGTCTCTCTCGCACTCTGTCTCTCTCGCACTCTGTCTCTCTCGCACTCTGTCTCTCTCGCACTTTGTCTCACTCGCACTCTGTCTCTCTCGCACTCTGTCTCTCTCGCACTCTGTTTTTCTCACACTCTGTCTTTCTCACACTCTCGCACTCTGTGTGTCTTTCTCTCGCACTCAGTCTCTCTCTTGCACTCAGTCTCTCTCTCGCACTCAGTCTCTCTCTCGCACTCTGTATCTCTCTCGCACTCTGTCTCTCTCTCTTGCTCTCTCTTTCTCTCTCGCACTCTCGCACTCTGTCTCTCTCGCACCCTGTCTCTCTCGCACTCTGTCTCTCTCGCACTCTGTCTCTCTCGCACTCTGTCTCTCTCGCACACTGTGTCTCTCTCTCTCGCACACTGTGTCCCTCTCTCTCGCACACTCTGTGTGTGTCTCTCTCGCACACTCTGTGTGTGTCTCTCTCGCACTCTGTCTCTCTCGCACTCTGTGTGTTTCTCTCTCGCACTCTCGCATTGTCTCTGTCTCGCACTCTCGCACTCTGTCTCTCTCTCTCGCACTCTCGCTCTCTCTCTCGCACTCTCGCACTCTCGCTCTCTCTCTCGGACTCTCGCTCTGTCTCTCTCTCTCTTGCACTCTCGCTCTGTCTTTCTCTCTCTCGCACTCTCTCGCAATCTTGCACTCTGTCTCTCTCCCGCACTCTGTCTCTCTCTCCCGCACTCTGTGTCTCTCCCGCACTCTGTCTCTCTCTCGCTCTCTGTCTCTCTCTCGCACTCTGTCTCTCTCTCGCACTCTGTCTCTCTCTCGCACTCTGTCTCTCTCTCACACTCTTGCGCTCTCTCTCGCTCTCTCTATCTCTCGCACTCTCGATCTCTCTCTCTCGCACTCTCGCAATCTGTCTCTCTCGCACTCTATCTCTCTCTCTCTCGCACTCTCGCTCTGTCTCTCTTTCTCACACTCTCGCTCTCTCTTGCATTCTGTCTCTCTCTCACACTCTCACCCTGTCTCTCTCTCTCGCTCTCTCGCTCTGTCGCTCTCTCTCGCATTCTGTCTCTCTCTCGCACTCTGGCTCTCTCTCGCGCTCTCGCACTGTCTCTCTCTCTCTCACACTCGTACTTTGTCCCTCTCTCGCACTCTCGCACTCTGTCTCTCTCTCGCACTCTCGCACTCTGTCTCTCTCGCACTCTGTCTCTCTCTCGCACTCTGCCTCTCTCTTGCGCACAGTCTCTCTCTCGCGCTCAGTCTCTCTCTCGCGCTCAGGCTCTCTCTCGCGCTCAGTCTCTCTCTCGCGCTCAGTCTCTCTCTCGCGCTCAGTCTCTCTCTCGCGCTCAGTCTCTCTCTCGCGCTCAGTCTCTCTCTCGCACTCAGTCTCTCTCTCGCACTCAGTCTCTCTCTCGCACTCAGTCTCTCTCTCGCACTCTGTCTCTCTCTCTCTCGCACTCTGTCTCTCTCTCTCTCGCACTCTGTCTCTCTCTCTCTCGCACTCTGTCTCTCTCTCTCTCGCACTCTGTCTCTCTCTCTCTCGCACTCTGTCTCTCTCTCTCTTGCACTCTTGCACTCTCTCTCTCGCACTGTGGCACTCTCTCTCTCGCACTCTTGCACTCTCTCTCGCACTCTTGCACTCTCTCTCGCACTCTCGCACTCTCTCTCTCGCACTCTCTCTCTCGCACTCTCGCACTCTCTCTCTCTCTCTCTCTCTCTATCACACTCTGTCTCTCTCTCACGCTGTGTGTGTCTCACTCAGTGTGTCTCACTCTGTGTGTCTCACTCTGTGTGTCTCACTCTGTGTGTCTCACTCTGTGTGTCTCACTCGGTGTGTCTCACTCGGTGTGTCTCACTCGGTGTGTCTCACTCGGTGTGTCTCACTCTGTGTGTCTCACTCTGTGTGTCTCACTCTGTGTGTCTCACTCTCGCACTCTGTCTCACTCTCGCTCTCTGTCTCACTCTCGCACTCTGTCTCACTCTTGCACTCTGTCTCTCTCTCACGCTCTCTCTCTCTCGGACTCTTGCGCTCTCTCTCTCACACTCTCGCTCTCTCTCTCTCTCGCACTCTCACACTCTGTCTCTCTCGCACTCTAGCTCTCTCTCACACTCTCTCTCTCTCACACTCTGTGTCTCTCTCTAACTCTCGCACTCTGTCTCTCTCTCGCACTCTCGCACTCTGTCTCTCTCGCACCCTGTCTCTCTCGCACCCTGTCTCTCTTGCACTCTGTCTCTCTCGCACTCTGTCTCTCTCGCACTCTGCCTCTCTCGCACTCTGTCTCTCTCGCACTCTGTCTCTCTCTCGCACTCAGTCTCTCTCTCGCACTCAGTCTCTCTCTCGCACTCAGTCTCTCTCTCGCACTCAGTCTCTCTCTCGCACACTGTGTGTCTCTCTCTCGCACACTGTGTGTCTCTCTCTCGCACTCTGTGTGTGTCTCTCGCGCACTCTGTGTGTGTCTCTGTCGCACTCTGTCTCTCTCACACTCTGTGTGTTTCTCTCTCGCACACTCGCATTGTCTCTGTCTCGCAGTCTCGCACTCTGTCTGTCTCTCTCGCATCTCGCTCTCTCTCTCGCACTCTCGCTCTCTCTCTTGCACTCTGTCTCTCTCTCTCGGACTCTCGCTCTGTCTCTCTCTCTCTTGCACTCTCGCTCTGTCTCTCTCTCTCTCGCACTCTCGCTCTCCCTCGCACTCTTGCACTCTGTCTCTTTCTCTCGGACTCGCACTCTGTCTCTCTCTCTCGCATTCGCACACTGTCTCTCTCGCTCGCAATCTTGCACTCTGTCTCTCTCCCGCACTCTGTCTCCCTCTCGCACTGTCTCTCTCTCGCACTCTGTCTCTCTCTCGCACTCTGTCTCTCTCTCGCACTCTGTCTCTCTCTCGCACTCTGTCTCTCTCTCGCACTCTGTCTCTCTCTCGCACTCTGTCTCTCTCTCGCACTCTTGCGCTCTCTCTCGCTCTCTCTATCTCTCGCACTCTCGATCTCTCTCTCTCTCTCTCTCGCACTCTCACAATCTGTCTCTCTCGCACTCTATCTCTCTCTCTCGCACTCTCACCCTGTCTCTCTCTCTCGCTCTGTCTCTCTTTCTCACACTCTCGCTCTCTCTCGCATTCTGTCACTCTCTCACACTCTCACCCTGTCTCTCTCTCTCGCTCTCTCGCTCTGTCTCTCTCTCTCACACTCTCGTTCTCTCTCGCATTCTGTCTCTCTCTCGCACTCTGTCTCTCTCTCGCACTCTGGCTCTCTCTCGCGCTCTCGCACTGTCTCTCTCTCTCTCTCGCACTCTGTCTCTCTGTCGCACACGCACTTTGTATCTCTCTCGCACTCTCGCACTCTGTTTCTCTTGCACTCTCACTCTGTCTCCCTCTCGCACTCTCGCACTCTGTCTCTCTCGCACTCTGTCTCTCTCTCGTGCTCAGTCTCTCTCTCGAGCTCTATCCCTCTCTCGCACTCAGTCTCTCTCTCGCACTCAGTCTCTCTCTCGCACTCAGTCTCCCTCTCGCACTCTGTCTCTCTCTCACGCTCTCTGTGTCTCACTCTGTGTGTCTCACTCTGTGTGTCTCACTCTGTGTGTCTCACTCTGTGTGTCTCACTCTTGCACTCTGTCTCACTCTTGCACTCTGTCTCTCTCTCACGCTCTCTCTCTCTCGGACTCTTGTGCTCTCTCTCTCACACTCTCGCTCTCTCTCTCTCGCACTCTCGCACTCTGTCTCTCTCGCACTCTAGCTCTCTCTCACACTTTTTCTCTCTTGCACTCTGTCTCTCTCTCACGCTCTCTCTCTCTCGCACTCTCGCACTCTGTCTCTCTCGCACTCTAGCTCTCTCTCACACTTTTTCTCTCTCGCACTCTGTCTCTCTCTCGCACTCTCGCACTCTGTCTCTCTCTCGCACTCTCGCACTCTGTATCTCTCGAACTCTGTCTCTCTCGCACCCTGTCTCTCTCGCACCCTGTCTCTCTCGCACCCTGTCTCTCTCGCACCCTGTCTCTCTCGCACCCTGTCTCTCTCGCACCCTGTCTCTCTCGCACCCTGTCTCTCTCGCACTCAGTCTCTCTCTCGCACTCAGTCTCTCTCTCGCACTCAGTCTCTCTCTCGCACTCAGTCTCTCTCTCGCACTCTGTCTCTCAGTCACACTCAGTCTCTCAGTCGCACTCTGTCTCTCTCGCACTCTGTCTCTCTCGCACTCTGTCTCTCTCTCGCACACTGTGTCTCTCTCTCTCGCACACTGTGTGTCTCTCTCTCGCACACTCTGTGTGTGTCTCTCTCGCACACTCTGTGTGTGTCTCTCTCGCACTCTGTCTCTCTCGCACTCTGTGTGTTTCTCTCTCGCACTCTCGCATTGTCTCTGTCTCGCAATCTCGCACTCTGTCTCTCTCTCTCGCACTCTCGCTCTCTCTCTCGCACTCTCGCACTCTCACTCTCTCTCTCGGACTCTCGCTCTGTCTCTCTCTCTCTTGCACTCTCGCTCTGTCTCTCTCTCTCTCGCACTCTCGCTCTCTCTCGCACTCTTGCACTCTGTCTCTCTCTCTCGCACTCGCACTCTGTCTCTCTCTCTCACATTCGCACACTGTCTCTCTCGCTCGCAATCTTGCACTCTGTCTCTCTCCCGCACTCTGTCTCTCTCTCCCGCACTCTGTGTCTCTCCCGCACTCTGTGTCTCTCCCGCACTCTGTCTCTCTCTCGCACTCTGTCTCTCTCTCGCACTCTGTCTCTCTCTCGCACTCTGTCTCTCTCTCACACTCTTGCGCTCTCTCTCGCTCTCTCTATCCCTCGCACTCTCGATCTCTCTCTCTCGCACTCTCGCAATCTGTCTCTCTCGCACTCTATCTCTCTCTCTCTCGCACTCTCGCTCTGTCTCTCTTTCTCACACTCTCGCTCTCTCTTGCATTCTGTCTCTCTCTCACACTCTCACCCTGTCTCTCTCTCTCGCTCTCTCGCTCTGTCGCTCTCTCTCGCACTCTGGATCTCTCTCGCGCTCTCGCACTGTCTCTCTCTCTCTCACACTCGTACTTTGTCCCTCTCTCGCACTCTCGCACTCTGTCTCTCTCTCGCACTCTCGCACTCTGTCTCTCTCGCACTCTGTCTCTCTCTCGCACTCTGCCTCTCTCTCGCGCTCAGTCTCTCTCTCGCGCTCAGTCTCTCTCTCGCGCTCAGTCTCTCTCTCGCGCTCAGTCTCTCTCTCGCGCTCAGTCTCTCTCTCGCGCTCAGTCTCTCTCTCGCGCTCAGTCTCTCTCTCGCGCTCAGTCTCTCTCTCGCGCTCAGTCTCTCTCTCGCGCTCAGTCTCTCTCTCGCACTCAGTCTCTCTCTCGCACTCTGTCTCTCTCTCGCACTCTTGCACTCTCTCTGTCGCACTCTTGCACTCTCGCACTCTCGCACTCTCTCTCTCGCACTCTCGCACTTTGTCTCTCTCTCTCTCTCGCGCACTCTGTCTCTCTCTCTCTCTCTCTCGCACTCTGTCTCTCACGCTCTGTGTGTCTCATCAGTGTGTCTCATCAGTGTGTCTCACTCTGTGTGTCTTACTGTGTTTGTCTCACTGTGTTTGTCTCACTGTGTGTGTCTCACTGTGTGTGTCTCACTGTGTGTGTCTCACTCGGTATGTCTCACTCGGTGTGTCTCACTCGGTGTGTCTCACTCGGTGTGTCTCACTCGGTGTGTCTCACTCGGTGTGTCTCACTCGGTGTGTCTCACTCTCGCACTCTGTTTCACTCTCGCACTCTGTCTCTCTCTCGCACTCTGTCTCTCTCTCGCACTCTGCCTCTCTCTCGCGCTCAGTCTCTCTCTCGCGCTCTATCCCTCTCTCGCACTCAGTCTCTCTCTCGCACTCTGTCTCTCTCTCGCACTCTGTCTCTCTCTCGCACTCTGTCTCTCTCTCTCTCGCACTCTGTCTCTCTCTCTCTCGCACTCTGTCTCTCTCTCTCTCGCACTCTGTCTCTCTCTCTCTCGCACTCTGTCTCTCTCTCTCTCGCACTCTGTCTCTCTCTCTCTTGCACTCTTGCACTCTCTCTGTCGCACTCTTGCACTCTCTCTCTCGCACTCTCGCACTCTCGCACTTCGTCTCTCGCTCTCTCGCACTCTCGCATTCTGTCTCTCGCTCTCTTGCACTCGCACTCTGTCTCTCTCTCGCACTCTCACACTCTGTCTCCCTCTCGCACTCTGTCTCTCTCTCACGCTCTCTGTGTCTCACTCTGCGTGTCTCACTCTGTGTGTCTCACTCTGTGTGTCTCACTCTGTGTGTCTCACTCTCGCACACTGTCTCACTCTTGCACTCTGTCTCACTCTTGCACTCTGTCTCTCTCTCGCACTCTCACACTCTGTCTCCCTCTCGCACTCTGTCTCTCTCTCACGCTCTCTGTGTCTCACTCTGTGTGTCTCACTCTGTGTGTCTCACTCTGTGTGTCTCACTCTGTGTGTCTCACTCTCGCACTCTGTCTCACTCTCGCACTCTGTCTCACTCTTGCACTCTGTCTCACTCTTGCACTCTGTCTCTCTCTCTCGCTCTCTCTCTCTCTCGCACTCTCGCACTCTGTCTCTCTCGCACCCTGTCTCTCTCGCTCCCTGTCTCTCTCGCACTCTGTCTCTCTCACTCCCTGTCTCTCTCGCACTCTGTCTCTCTCGCACTCTGTTTCTCTCGCACTCTGTCTCTCTCGCACTCTGTCTCTCTCGCACACTGTGTGTCTCTCTCTCGCACTCTGTGTGTCTCTCTCTCGCGCACTCTGTGTGTGTCTCTCTTGCACTCTGTGTGTGTCTCTCTCGCACTCTGTCTCTCTCGCACTCTGTGTGTTTCTCTCTCGCACTCTCGCACTGTCTCTCTCTCGCACTCGCGCACTCTGTCTCTCTCTCTCGCACTGTCGCTCTCTCTCTCGCATTCTGTCACTCTCTCACACTCTCACCCTGTCTCTCTCTCTCGCTCTCTTGCTCTGTCTCTCTCTCTCCCACTCTCGTTCTCTCTCGCATTCTGTCTCTCTCTCGCACTCTGTCTCTCTCTCGCACTCTGTCTCTCTCTCGCACTCTCGCACTCTCTCTCTCGCGCTCTAGCACTCTCTCTCTCGCACTCTCGCACTCTGTCTCTCTCGCACTCTCTCTCTCGCACTCTCGCACTCTGTCTCTCTCTCTCACACTCTTGCACTCTGTCTCTCCCTCGCGCTCTGTGTGTCTCACTCTCGCACTCTCTCTCACTCTTTCACTCTGTCTCTCTCACGCTCTCTCTCTGTCGCACTCTTGCGCTCTCTCTCTCACACTCTCGCTCTCGCTCTCTCTCTCTCTCGCACTCTCGCTCTCTCTCTCTCGCACTCTGTCTCTCTCTCTCTCGCACTCTCGCACTCTGTCTCTCTCGCACTCTCTCTCTCGCACTCTCGCACTCTGTCTCTCTCTCGCGCTCTGTGTGTCTCACTCTGTGTGTCTCACTCTGTGTGTCTCACTCTGTGTGTCTCACTCTGTGTGTCTCACTCTGTGTGTCTCACTCTCGCACTCTGTCTCACTCTTGCACTCTGTCTCTCTCACGCTCTCTCTCTGTCGCACTCTTGCGCTCTCTCTCTCACACTCTCGCTCTCTCTCTCGCTCTCTCTCTCTCTCGCACTCTCACACTCTGTCTCTCTCGCACTCTGGCTCTCTCTCGCACTCTCACACTGTCTCTCTCTCGCACTCTGGCTCTCTCTCGCACTCTCGCACTGTCTCTCTCTCTCTCTCGCACTCTGGCTCTCTCTCTCTCGCACTCTGTCTCTCACTTGCACTCGCACTCTGTCTCTCTCTCGCACTCTCACACTCTGTCTCTCTCGCACTCTGGCTCTCTCTCGCACTCTCACACTGTCTCGCTCTCGCACTCTGGCTCTCTCTCGCACTCTCGCACTGTCTCTCTCTCTCTCGCACTCTGGCTCTCTCTCTCTCGCACTCTGTCTCTCACTTGCACTCGCACTCTGTCTCTCTCTCGCACTCTGTGTGTCTCACTCTGTGTGTCTCACTCTCGCGCTCTGTCTCAATCTCGCACTCTGTCCCTCTCTCTCGCGCTCTCGCTCTCTCTCTCGCACTCTCGCTCTCTCTCTCGCACTTTCGCTCTCTCTCTCGCACTCTCGCTCTCTCTCTCGCACTCTCGCTCTCTCTCTCGCACTGTCGCTCTGTCTCTCTCTCTCTCTCTCGCACTCTCGCTCTGTCTCTCTCTCTCTCGCACACTCGCTCTCTCTTGCATTCTGTCTCTCTCTCTCACACTCGCACTCTGTCTCTCTCGCACTCTGTCTCTCTCGCACTCGCATTCTTGCACTCTGTCTCTCTCTCGCACTGTCTCTCTCTCTCACGCTCTCTCTCTCGCACTCTTGCGCTCTCTCTCTCACGCTCTCACTCTCTCTCTCTCTCGCACTCTCACATTGTCTCGCACTCTGGCTCTCTCTCGCACTCTCGCACTGTCTCTCTCTCTCGCACTCTGTCTCTCTCTCTCTCGCACTCTGTCTCTCTCTCTCTCGCACTCTGTCTCTCTCTCTCTCGCACTCTGTCTCTCTCTCTCTCGCACTCTGTCTCTCTCTCGCACTCTTGCACTCTTTCTCTCTCTCGCACTGTCACACTCTGTCTCTCTCGCACTCTGTCTCTCTCGCACTCTGTCTCTCTCGCGCTCTGTCTCTCTCGCACTCTGTCTCTCTCGCACTCTGTCTCTCTAGCACTCTGTCTCTCTCGCACTCTGTCTCTCTCGCACTCTGTCTCTCTCGCACTCTCGCACTCTCTCGCACTCTCGCTCTCTCTCTCGCACTCTGTCTCTCTTTCGCACTCTGTCTCTCTCTTGCACTCTGTCTCTCTCTCGCACTCTTGCGCTCTCTCTCACTCTCGCTCTCTCGCTCTCATTCTGTCTCTCGCACTCTCACACTCTGTCTCTCTCGCACTCTCACCCTGTCTCTCTCTCTCTCGCTCTCTGTCTCTCTCTCGCACTCAGTCTCTCTCTCGCACTCTGTCTCTCTCTCGCACTCAGTCTCTCTCTCTCTCACACTCAGTCTCTCTCTCTCTCGCACTCAGTCTCTCTCTCTCTCGCACTCAGTCTCTCTCTCTCTCGCACTCAGTCTCTCTCTCGCACTCAGTCTCTCTCTCGCACTCTGTCTCTTCTCGCACTCTGTCTCTCTCACGCTCTCTCTCTGTCGTACTCTTGCGCTCTCTCTCTCACACTCTCGCTCTCTCTTGCACTCTCGCTCTCTCTCTCTCTCGCACTCTGTCTCTCTTTCGCACTCTGTCTCTCTCTCGCATTCTGTCTCTCTCTCGCACTCTGTATCTCTTTCGCACTCTGTCTCTCTCTCGCACTCTGTCTCTCTCTCGCACTCTCGCTCTCTCTCTCTCTCGCACTCTGTCTCTCTCTCGCACTCTGTCTCTCTCTCGCACTCTGTCTCTCTCTCGCACTCTGTCTCTCTCTCGCACTCTTGCGCTCTCTCTCACTCTCGCTCTCTCGCTCTCATTCTGTCTCTCGCACTCTCACACTCTGTCTCTCTCGCACTCTCACCCTGTCTCTCTCTCTCTCGCTCTCTGTCTCTCTCTCGCACTCAGTCTCTCTCTCGCACTCTGTCTCTCTCTCGCACTCAGTCTCTCTCTCGCACTCAGTCTCTCTCTCTCTCGCACTCATTCTCTCTCTCTCTCTCGCACTCAGTCTCTCTCTCTCTCGCACTCAGTCTCTCTCTCTCTCGCACTCAGTCTCTCTCTCGCACTCAGTCTCTCTCTCGCACTCAGTCTCTCTCTCGCACTCTGTCTCTTCTCGCACTCTGTCTCTCTCACGCTCTCTCTCTGTCGTACTCTTGCGCTCTCTCTCTCACACTCTCGCTCTCTCTCGCACTCTCGCTCTCTGTCTCTCTTTCGCACTCTGTCTCTCTCTCGCATTCTGTCTCTCTCTCGCACTCTGTATCTCTCTTGGACTCTGTCTCTCTCTCGGACTCTGTCTCTCTCTCGCACTCTGTTTCTCACTCGCACTCAGTCTCTCTCTCGCACTCAGTCTCTCTCTCTCTCACACTCAGTCTCTCTCTCTCTCGCACTCAGTCTCTCTCTCTCTCGCACTCAGTCTCTCTCTCGCACTCTGTCTCTCTCTCTCTCGCACTCTGTCTCTCTCTCTCTTGCACTCTGTCTCTCTCTCTCTCTCGCACTCTGTCTCTCTCTCTCTCGCACTCTGTCTCTCTCTATCTCGCACTCTTGCACTCTCTCTCTCGCACTCTAGCACTCTCTCTCTCGCACTCTCACTCTCTCTCGCACTCTCGCTCTCTCTCTCTCTCTCGCACTCTGTCTCTCTTTCGCACTCTGTCTCTCTCTCGCATTCTGTCTCTCTCTCGCATTCTGTCTCTCTCTCGCACTCTGTCTCTCTCTCGCACTCTCGCACTCTCTCTCTCGCACTCTAGCACTCTCTCTCTCTCGCACTCTCACACTCTGTCTCTCTCGCACACTCTCTCTCGCACTCTCGCACTCTGTCTCTCTCTCTCACACTCTCGCACTCTGTCTCTCTCACGCTCTCTCTCTGTCGCACTCTTGCGCTCTCTCTCTCACACTCTCGCTCTCGCTCTCTCTCTCTCTCGCACTCAGTCTCTCTCTCTCTCGCACTCAGTCTCTCTCTCGCACTCAGTCTCTCTCTCGCACTCAGTCTCTCTCTCGCACTCTGTCTCTTCTCGCACTCTGTCTCTCTCACGCTCTCTCTCTGTCGTACTCTTGCGCTCTCTCTCTCACACTCTTGCTCTCTCTCGCACTCTCGCTCTCTCTCTCTCTCGCACTCTGTCTATCTTTCGCACTCTGTCTCTCTCTCGCATTCTGTCTCTCTCTCGCACTCTGTATCTCTCTTGGACTCTGTCTCTCTCTCGGACTCTGTCTCTCTCTCGCACTCTGTTTCTCACTCGCACTCAGTCTCTCTCTCGCACTCAGTCTCTCTCTCTCTCACACTCAGTCTCTCTCTCTCTCGCACTCAGTCTCTCTCTCTCTCGCACTCAGTCTCTCTCTCTCTCGCACTCAGTCTCTCTCTCGCACTCTGTCTCTCTCTCTCTCGCACTCTGTCTCTCTCTCTCTTGCACTCTGTCTCTCTCTCTCTCTCGCACTCTGTCTCTCTCTCTCTCGCACTCTGTCTCTCTCTATCTCGCACTCTTGCACTCTCTCTCTCGCACTCTAGCACTCTCTCTCTCGCACTCTCACTCTCTCTCGCACTCTCGCTCTCTCTCTCTCTCTCGCACTCTGTCTCTCTTTCGCACTCTGTCTCTCTCTCGCATTCTGTCTCTCTCTCGCATTCTGTCTCTCTCTCGCACTCTGTCTCTCTCTCGCACTCTCGCACTCTCTCTCTCGCACTCTAGCACTCTCTCTCTCTCGCACTCTCACACTCTGTCTCTCTCGCACACTCTCTCTCGCACTCTCGCACTCTGTCTCTCTCTCTCACACTCTCGCACTCTGTCTCTCTCACGCTCTCTCTCTGTCGCACTCTTGCGCTCTCTCTCTCACACTCTCGCTCTCGCTCTCTCTCTCTCTCGCACTCTCGCTCTCTCTCTCTCCCGCACTCTCGCACTCTGTCTCTCTCTCGCATTCTGTCTCTCTCTCGCACTCAGTCTCTCTCTCGCACTCAGTCTCTCTCTCGCACTCATTCTCTCTCTCGCACTCAGTCTGTCTCTCGCACTCAGTCTCTCTCTCGCACTCTGTCTCTCTCTCGCACTCTGTCTCTCTCTCGCACTCTTGCACTCTCTCTCTCGCACTCTTGCACTGTCTCTCTCGCACTCTTGCACTCTCTCTCTCGCACTCTCGCACTCTCTCTCTCGCACTCTCGCACTCTCTCTCTCGCACTCTCAATTTGTCTCTCTCTCTCTCTCTCTCTCACACTCTGTCTCTCTCTCTCACGCTGTGTGTGTCTCACTCTTTGTGTCTCACTCTTTGTGTCTCACTCTTTGTGTCTCACTCTGTGTGTCTCACTCTGTGTGTCTCAGTCTGTGTGTCTCACTGTGTGTGTCTCACTGTGTGTGTCTCACTGTGTGTGTCTCACTCGGTGTGTCTCACTCTGTGTGTCTCACTCTGTGTGTCTCACTCTGTGTGTCTCACTCTCGCACTCTGTCTCACTCTTGAACTCTGTCTCTCTCTCACGCTCTCTCTCTCTCGGACTCCTGCGCTCTCTCTCTCACACTCTCGCTCTCTCTCTCTCTCGCACTCTCACACTCTGTCTCTCTCGCACTCTAGCTCTCTCTCACACTCTCTCTCTCTCGCACTCTGTCTCTCTCTCTAACTCTCACACTCTGTCTCTCTCTCGCACTCTCGCACTCTGTCTCTCTCGCACTCTGTCTCTCTCGCACTCTGTCTCTCTCGCACTCTGTCTCTCTCGCACTCTGTCTCTCTCTCGCACTCTGTGTGTGTCTCTCGCGCACTCTGTGTGTGTCTCTCTCGCACTCTGTCTCTCTCGCACTCTGTGTGTTTCTCTCTCGCACTCTCGCATTGTCTCTGTCTCGCACTCTCGCACTGTCTCTCTCTCTCGCACTCTCGCTCTCTCTCTCGCACTCTCGCACTCTCGCTCTCTCTCTCGGACTCTCGCTCTGTCTCTCTCTCTCTTGCACTCTCGCTCTGTCTCTCTCTCTCTCGCACTCTCGCTCTCTCTCGCACTCTTGCACTCTGTCTCTCTCTCTCGCACTCGCACTCTGTCTCTCTCTCTCGCATTCGCGCACTGTCTCTCTTGCTCGCAATCTTGCACTCTGTCTCTCTCCCGCACTCTGTCTCTCTCTCCTGCACTCTGTCTCTCTCTCCCGCACTCTGTCTCTCTCTCGCACTGTCTCTCTCTCGCACTGTCTCTCTCTCGCACTGTCTCTCTCTTGCACTGTGTCTCTCTCTCGCACTGTGTCTCTCTCTCGCACTCTGTCTCTCTCTCGCACTCTGTCTCTCTCTCGCACTCTGTCTCTCTCTCGCACTCTGTCTCTCTCTCGCACTCTTGCGCTCTCTCTCGCTCTCTCTATCTCTCGCACTCTCGATCTCTCTCTCTCGCACTCTCGCAATCTGTCTCTCTCGCACTCTATCTCTCTCTCCCGCACTCTGTCTCTCTCTCCCGCACTCTGTCTCTCTCTCCCTCACTCTGTCTCTCTCTCCCTCACTCTGTCTCTCTCTCCCGCACTCTGTCTCTCTCTCGCACTCTGTCTCTCTCTCGCACTCTGTCTCTCTCTCGCACTCTGTCTCTCTCTCGCACTCTGTCTCTCTCTCGCACTCTGTCTCTCTCTCGCACTCTGTCTCTCTCTCGCACTCTTGCGCTCTCTCTCGCTCTCTCTATCTCTCGCACTCTCGATCTCACTCTCTCGCACTCACGCAATCTGTCTCTCTCGCACTCTATCTCTCTCTCTCTCGCACTCTCGCTCTGTCTCTCTTTCTCACACTCTCGCTCTCTCTTGCATTCTGTCTCTCTCTCACACTCTCACCCTGTCTCTCTCTCTCGCTCTCTCGCTCTGTCTCTCTCTCTCACACTCTCGCTCTCTCTCGCATTCTGTCTGTCTCTCGCACTCTGGCTCTCTCTCCCGCTCTCGCACTGTCTCTCTCTCTCTCGCACTCGTACTTTGTCTCTCTCTCGCACTCTCGCACTATGTCTCTCTCTCGCACTCTCGCACTCTGTCTCTCTCGCACTCTGTCTCTCTTGCACTCTGTCTCTCTCTCGCGCTCAGTCTCTCTCTCGCGCTCAGTCTCTCTCTCGCGCTCAGTCTCCCTCTCGCTCTCAGTCTCTCTCTCGCGCTCAGTCTCTCTCTGCGCTCAGTCTCTCTCTCGCGCTCAGTCTCTCTCTCGCGCTCAGTCTCTCTCTCGCGCTCAGTCTCTCTCTCGCGCTCAGTCTCTCTCTCGCGCTCAGTCTCTCTCTCGCGCTCAGTCTCTCTCTCGCACTCTGTCTCTCTCTCTCTCGCACTTTGTCTCTCTCTCTCTCGCACTCTTGCACTCTCTCTGTCGCACTCTCGCACTCTCTCTCGCACTCTCGCACACTCTCTCTCGCACTCTCGCACTTTGTCTCTCTCTCTCTCTCTCGCGCACTCTGTCTCTCTCTCTCTCTCTCTCGCACTCTGTCTCTCACGCTCTGTGTGTCTCATCAGTGTGTCTCATCAGTGTGTCTCACTCTGTGTGTCTCACTGTGTGTGTCTCTTTCTCGCACTCTGTGTGTCTCTCTCTTGCGCACTCTGTGTGTGTTTCTCTCGCACTCTGTGTGTGTCTCTCTCGCACTCTGTGTGTTTCTCTCTCGCACTCTCGCACTGTCTCTCTCTCGCACTCGCGCACTCTGTCTCTCTCTCTCGCA